>NC_142081.1:145673019-145976049 GCF_054644295.1 Miniopterus natalensis
TTAGATGGTTTATTAGTCCACAAAAGCTCACTTATGGTTCTAGTTAAGAACTCTAGATAGTGAATTCTGAGCTGCATGAGGGCAAGGACTCATTTAATTTTACACAATTACGGTTTCAACCACAGAATCTAGCATATAGTAGTATATCAATGTTTATTGTAGACAGTAACAAAATGAATATTTCTAGGATTTCCAACATCAACATAGGATTACATCACTAATCTTTATCTAGAAATAAAGATTTACTCATGGACCTAGTTCTCAGTGAGAAGAATATGTATATGTTCTTTTAAAAGACCCATGGGCTTTATTGACTGAAACACATTCTCTTGTTGAGTAAGCCTCTGACCAAAAGCATGCATTTTTAAGCATTAGATAAGCCTCCACATATTTTTAGAATTTAAAGTGGATGATTATTATAATGTTTAAGTTAGGTAAAGAAAACTTGAATAAATATAACTTTAAAAAATTCTTTATTTAAATATTACAGAAAAATTTAAATACACTTCTCTTTAATAAAGCAAATTCTATTTAAATTGAAATTTTATAATACAAGCTTATATTTTAATATATTTTTATACTTTATTGAGATATAATTTATATGTAACATTGTATAAGTTTAAGGCGTACAACATGATGGTTTTCGGCACATATAAATTGTGGTATGCTTTCCTGTGGGGTGAAAGCTGATGAGATCTGCAGAGGGAGAATGGGTGGCTGTGATGGACATTGGCTTCATCAGTGGTGAAGTTTGCTGAGATTGTCTGCAGGGCAGGTCTTTGTGAACTGCAGTTGCTCCTGCTGCATGTCTCCTGATAATAGCCTCTGATTTTCTTCCTTGTTTTTAGCCAGCTCTATACATTGCAGCTTTGCCAGCCTGGGTGGGGTAAAAACCAAACTTTCCGGGGTGCTCTGAGAGGCTGGAGAAGGTGGTCTCTCACTCCACTCTTCCTTTTGTGGCAAGCGGAACTCTTTCTAGCTGGAAAGTTCCTTCTTGGCACCGAACAATGCCACTTGGGGGATAGGATTATGCAGGCAGAATTACTGTCTTTTGTCTCTTCTTGTGGAATTATCCTCAGTTTTTTTGTTCCACTGTGTTGCTAAAGCTTCCTAAGGCGACTCTAGAGGTCTCCCAGAGCTGTTTTTGTTCATGGATCACTGTCAAATCACTGGTGTTTGTTGTGGGACAGGGAAGCTGGTTTCTCCCACTTTACTATTTTTTTCTCTCCAAAATATCAGCAGTTTTTTTCTTTCAGCACTTCAAATATATTATTCCACTCCCTTCTGGCCTTCAAGGTTTCTGATGAAAAATCCACTGATAGTTTTATAAGGTTCCCTTGTACATGACAAGTCACTTTTCTCTTGCTGCTTTCAGAATTCTCTTTTTGTGTCTGACTTTTGACAATTTGATTATAACGTGTCTTGGTGAGTATTTTTTAAATTCATCTTTTTGAGGATCTTTTGGTCTTCCTGAATCTGATTTCCATTTCCTTCTCCAGATTTGGGGCATTTTTGGACATTAATTTTTTGAATAACTTCTCTGCTCCTCTCTCTCTCTCTTCTTCTGGAACTCCCATAATGCCTGTTTGGTTCAGTTGAAAGTGTCTCATAAGTCTCATTAGCTTTCTTCACTCTTTTTAAAAATTCTTTTTCTTTTTCTGCTCCTCTGACTAAATAATTTCCAACGACCAAGCTTTGAGTTTATATTCCTGCCTTCTGCTTGATCTAGTCTAATATTGAGATGCTCTAGTGAATTTTTTGGTTCAATTGTTAAATTCTTTAGCTGACTGATTTCTGTTTGGTTCTTTTTATATATTTTTTAACTCTTTGTTGAAATTCTCTCTTTGTTCATTTATTATTCACCTGACATTGGTAAATGTAAACATCTTTATAATGATTATTTTGAGTACTTTGCTATGCAGATTGTATATCTTCACTTCTTTAGGGTCAGTTTCTGGAGATTTATTTATTTATTTGCTTGGAACATATTTCTTTATTTCTTCATTTTCCTTGACTTTCTGAGTGGGTGTCTGCACATTAAACAAACAGCCACTTCTCCAGGCCTTCACAACTGGCCTTGTGCAGGAGAAGGCCCTCACCAGTTCTGGAGACTTCTCTCAAACCTTAGTGCTACTTCAACCCACTTTTTTTTGTTCTTAGAGCATCCAGGCATCTAGAGTATGCTGGATCCTATCAGTGATCAAAAAAAGCGAGACAGATGCCCATAACTTGGGCGGCCCCCAGAGAAGTTTAATCAGTAGAAGCTGTTTACTTCTTTCCCTCCTCAGGGACAAGTTGGGGTCTGAGGTTTTTAGCCAGTTCACTCTGCACTAAGCTGGGTTCAAGGGCTCTGGCAATTGCTCCTGTGCATCTTTTTTCTCTCTAGCTCCCATTCAGCTAGAGTATGCCAGGTCTCATCAGTACTCCAAAGCAGGCAGGACAGAAACCATTTTTTGGGTTACCTTCCAGAAAAGTCAGAGCATTAGATGTGGTACCTCTCACCCCTTTCTCAGAGAGAAGGTGGGAGCTAGGATCCATTACCTGCTCATTTTGCACTGAGTTAGGGGAGGAGCTGTGGCATATTAGTCTAACACCTTAGTTCTGACACATAGTCCCCATGGGACTAGCTTATGAAAGGACCCTTTGGGCTCTCTGAGACAGGCGAGAGGGAAGCCAATCTCTCTGGTAGCACACAGAAAAAAAAGCTGAGGCTCTAAAACTCTTGCCCTCCTCAGGGAGTGGGGGTTTTCCTCCTGTGTGGCCCTGTGTTTTGGGTGGGGATATGGCAAGAAGCTTGCTCCACTGTTCCTATCAGTTCTGATATGGCTTGTTTCACATTTGCTGGGGCTGCAGGAACCTCTCAGCTAGTTTCTGAATTTCTCACAGAGGGCATTGGTCTTTGAGTTGCTGTTGAGTTGGTGTGTCTGAGGGAGAAAGGAAAGCCAAGGGCTTCCCATTTTCCCGCCTTCCACCTGTTCACATCGCTCTTCTCTCTTAACCGGACACCTAGGCTTTTCCCCAAATACCTCACAAAAATGGCTCACCAATGACTTTGGTAAATTTATTGCTAAGTCCTGTGATGAATCCCGTGATTAATCTCATCTCATTGGTCCTAACAGCAGCATTTAAAACAATGGATTCTTTCTTCCTGGAAACATTTTCCCTGCCCCCAACTGGGCTTTCCAGACGACCATTCTCTCTGGCTATCCTACTACCCCACTGGCTACTCCTTCTCAGTCCAGTGTGTTTGCCTTTCTTCTCCTGAGTTGTAAATGTAGGAGCATCATTTTTAGACATGTTCTCTGGCATTACATTGGTGATATAATCCAATCCTCATTATTTTAAATACTGATAACCCTCTACATCTAAATACTAACAATTCTCAAAGTTTATATTTCTAGTCTAGAAGACTCTCCTGAATTCCAGACATATCTATGAACTTCCTAGTCATTTTTTCCCCTTGGATGGTACATCCCAAACCTGTTCTATTCTTTAGTCTTACTTCCACAGTCTTGGGGGCACCACCTTAATTGCTCAGGCCAGAAACCTCAGAGTGTTATTTATTTTTTCTCTTTCTTTCACAATCCATAGCCCATCCACAGGGATATCTTCTTAGATCTCCCTATCAGATGTGTCAATAATGTGATTACTGCTACCACTGTGGATCCTCCTATCATAACATCTGACCTTAGTTAATAGAAGAACTTCTACCTTTGAAATACTGTCAGAATCTGACCGTTTCTCACCATTGCATTATCATCATTCTTTTTCAAGCCTCAGTCTCTCTCTTGGATTATTTTAATCACTTTCTATTTATTCTTGCTGCTTCTATGCTACTTCAGTCTATTTTTATCACAGCAGCTAGAATAAACTAGTTAAAACTATCACTACTTTGCTAAAAAAAAAAAATCTATTGGTCTCATTTTTCTTAAAATAAACATAAAGTCATAACAGTCTACTAGGCCCCATACAATACCCTCTAACCAATTCTTTCTTCTCTGAACTTGTTTTCTTCCACATAGCCTCTATTTTACTTAATTGAGCCACACTGGTCTCTGTGCAAGCTTGCTTGACACATTTCTACCTCAAAGATGCTGTCTTGGTTGTTCCTATTGCCTTGAATACTTATCTCCCAATACCTGCTCCCTTGTTCCTATATCTTCTGCAAGTTCTTCAGGGAGCATTTTTAAAAATTCTTTTTCTTACTGATTTCCAGTTCTTAGAACAGTACCTAGCAATAGCAGGGACTCAATAAATGTTTGATTTTTAAAAAATGGATTTTAACTTTTTTTCCATGCCATGTTACTAGTTAGATATTTTATAGACTTAATTCTGTTCTTAAGACTTTGTTTTTTAGAACAGTTTTAGATTTACAACAAAATTGTAAGGGAAGTACAGAGATTTTCCATACACCCCTAGCCCCCAAATATGCATAGTTTCCCCTGTTATCCACTTCACTCACTAGAATGGTCCTTTTTCCCCCCAAACATGGATGAACCTACATTGACACATCATAACTACCCAAAGTCCATAGTTTACCTTGAGGGTTCATTCTAAGCCTTGTACATTCTATGGGTTTGGACAAATGTATAATGATGTATATCCATCGTTATAATATCATACAGAATATTTTCACTGCCCTAAAAATTCTCTATTCTCTACTCTGCTTCTTGATCTCCCTGCCTAATGACAACCATGGATCCTTTTATTGTCTCCACAGTTTTTCCTTTTCCAGAATGTCATAAAATTGGAATCATACAGCCTTTTCAGATTTGCTTCTTTCACTTAGTAATATACATTTAAGGTTCTACTCTTGCTTTTTAGAGTTTAGTGTTATTTTGGTTATTAATAATTGAAAGAATAGCTTTTCTGGATTTCTCAAAAAAACTATAAACACATTGGAAGGGAGGTTTAGAGATCTACCATTTAAATTTCATAATCAGAAATTCAACTAGGGGATATAAAATTTGAAGAGAGATAAAAACTCCAAATTATCTTTTATTTCTTTGATTTTGTTCATTATTACTAGACAAAATATATATTAAATATCAATTGTTAGTCTCAGATGAGCTCCAGTCAGCTTAATATTAGTATATTTTTGTCTCAGATTCTGACAAATCAGGCTTTTATGAGCATCAGAAGTTTCTGAAGTTTTGGGAGAACTTTGTAAATAATACAGAAGAAAGTTGAGAAGACTGCTTTAGGATCTGCTCTTCAGATTTTGTTTGAATATAGAAAATTGCTTACACATAATCTTTACAGTAAGTAAAATAGTATAAGGTGATATAAGATCAAAGGTATTGAAAACAAATTTTGCATGGCATTAGAGTGTCTCTATTGTCCCCAAAGGGCCACTTACAAGAGATAAAGGGATGCCAAGTGTATAAATGTGTAGAGCTCCATTATCTGCTTCCACTGGAGTAGCTTATTGGGAAAATTTCCTGACGTGTAATGTAATTGACTTCTAAAGGGGGATGGGGCTGTGAGCAAAGAAAGAAGCTGACAACTCCAGCAGAATTAAACAAAAAGTTTATTAAGGGAACTTAAGGACAGAAAGAGTCTTGGGTGGCAGCAAGACTGTCCACCTCCGCACCTGAAAAGGGTAGGGCCTTGATATATATAGGCCCCAGAGAACTCAGATGACTTGTAGCCAGATGGCATGTGCTTGTAAAGATTTGTATATTCCAAAGCAGTCAACAACGTAATAGCCTATTATCTATGTAAGAATTTTTTTTCAGGTGATATAGGCCCACTCCTCCTAGGGTGAACTGATGGTAACTGAGAGCAACTTACTTCTTAAGATATTAAGATAGCATCAGTCACCTCAAACACCAGAAACTATTTTGCCTGACATGGCTCCATTTTCAATGCTTTAATATATTATGCATTTGCATAAAATTACATTAGAGAAAGAGTTTCACTGCTTCAAGTTAAAAAGGAAAATATAAGAGAAAATAATATAAATCTCACTTCAATTGTTTAATAATTCAAAGGTTAAAAATCTACTGCAAATGTAGTACAAAAAAGCATTTATTGCAATACTTGACAAGTAGTTGGATTCATAAATTGTAGCTATTGTTACTATTACTTTTATTCTTAGTTATATTCATTTATTTTTCATTCATAAATATTAACCAAGTCTGGTCTAGGCTCTGAGAATCCAAAAATAAAAAAATCTGTTCTCTAATATGTAACAAACTAGTGAAAATATATAAATATTTTTACTTATAATAAAATAATTATTGTATTGGGACTAATGAAAAGTACTAAGATATGTGGGGTAAGAAATTTCTAAATCAATCAAATGTAGTCAAGAAGTCTTCAGAAAGCATTTTATATGAAATATGAGATTAATGAGAGTTTTCTATTTGGACAAGCCAAAGAAGAGTATGTTCTAGGTAAAAGGAACAATATATGCCCAAACTCAGAGAGACACTATAATAAAATATCCTTGGGCAAGCTTTTATTAAGTCATCATTGATAAAATATAAAATGGATGGTATGACATGAGACATGTAGACAATATTAGATCACAAAGTATATTAAACAATATGCAGAGTTTTTGTTTTTTCTTCTTAACTGTAGGTAAATATTTCTGGGTAGAGTTGTACTGTTACATATAAATAAAAATTAAGTAAATTTCAGATCTTAATTTTTAATATTTAAAAATGTTATTTTCTCTTTTTTCATAAATTGCTAATAAAGAATGATAAGGTTGATTTATAGTTTTTTTTTGGATGAAGGTTGGTTTCTAAGTTCATTTTCAAATGCTGACATTATCTTTGTAGAAAATAATTTGTTTGTACCTATAAAATATATTTATTTTAAAGTGTACCTTAAACTTCTGCTTTTAAAAACTTAATTTTATACCTTAGCTTTAAAGTTTGTGGGATAGTAATTCATATCCTTTGGAAATGTGATTTAAACTTTTCTCTTAGAAATCAGTTTTGCACTTCAATTGTAAAGGTCATGGCACATTACTTAAAACCCCAAAGTGATTGCTTAAAAGCTACCTGTCATTTGCCATTCCATAAAAAGGTCTCTGACTCTCCATGGACTACAACCTTAGTTTAATTTTCCCCCTTCCTTCTGCTTATAGAGCTCTTGATATTCCTCTGAACTTCCTCACTTACTAAGATTTGGAAGACGGTTAAGGTCTGTTCTGGAAAATCTGTTTCCAGCCTATTGTATTAGCTCTTGAGATGTCTGTCAAAGGTCTGATCTGCTCTACGATGTGTTGAGAGGATTCTAGGGTAATAGTGTTACTAGTTTTATATTGGAATAGAGATGAAACTCTGAACCTTAAGGACTAGTTTCAACTGAGAAAGATTGTCCTAGTAATTATATATTATGAATCATTTTCATGGTGTCCATAAACCCTTTAAAAGAATCAAAATATTGTTTGCTCATATATTTGTGTATTTTTCTGTAGATAATTTTCATAATACACTCATAGAGAATTGTAACCAACCCCCACAAATAAACTTTAAGAATTACTGCTTTTTACCAAAAGAATAACTTTAGCTACTAATAATTTAGAGAAAGAGAAGAAAATTACAGTTCCTATCTTACATGAGGCAGTGCTGTCAAGAAAAAAACCTAAGCTCTGCCCCTGCTAATTGTTATAACTGCAAACATCTTTAGGTACTCAGACATTGCTTTCCTTTGTATGTATAGTTGATTTAACACAGAACTTATTTATGGAATTACCTGTCTAAACTATTTTTTAAATTGGGATAGTCATAGGTGATATTTTACATAGACAAGAAGTCATAACTTGAATGTAGCAGTATCAAAGATGGCTAGAGTAGAAAGGAACCAGGGTCATATCTACTTAACCTATTTTTAATTTAAAATAGTGTTATTTTAATGGGTCATATTGATAAATATTAATTTTTTGTGTTTCAGTATGCTAAAAACTTATCTAGGCCATCACTATTTTTATTACCCAAAAGTACTTTTGCCCTAAACATAATTTGAGTTTGAGCTATAAAGGCATGAAAAAAAATCTTACCCAAATGAAAATTATGTGTTTTTCTACTCTGTTCTGATTGCAGAAGTTTCATCATTTGCTCAAAGTAGTATTTCAACATTAACTTTTTGATAAATAACCATGTTTTTAACCAAAGAAAAGAGGTTTTTATAAACAATTTACCAAATTCTTATCTCTGGTTATTAGAATAACTCATATTTTTATTTTTATATTCTTCTAAAATATAAACTTTGGTTCACCAGGCCATAGCCTCTGGTTTATAAGTTGAGGTTTGTGAATTAGAATCAGTAGAGGAGAATCAGTAATAATAAAGGTAATAAGGAAAATAGGCTTTGCTTTGAATTCCCAGCAGTAAAATTATTAGAAATATCAACTATGTATTTTCTCCTAGAAGAAAGTCAGAGATTGTTCTCGTTGACAGTCAAAAAATTATTTAATGACAAATGCCAAAATGTACTCCCTCTGGCCTTTCTTTCTCCTGATGCCACCTGGTTCCAAGGAGGATGCCTCTCAGTGTTCAGTGTGATCCTTCCCTTAGCCTTTACTGCGCCGACACATTCTGACTGGATGTAGGCACTTAGTGCAGTAATGTTTCGTCTTCACTGATGCTGTCATTGATGTTGACCTAGTCATTCCTGAGGCAACTGATCCTGACTTTTTATGTTCATGATCAGTAGTTCTGCTCTAGAAGGAGAGAGGATATAGCTACAGAATATAATCTTTCATTCAATTTTTTTAGAGGCCCAGTTATGCTATTTTCCTTGATCTTTCTTTTTCCCCTCAGCACCTTTCTTTGTTTAGCTCTAGAAAATTTGGAAGAGAGAAAGATTAATGGGATCATATAAATGAATAGCCACATGTATAAATAAATGCCACAAACGTTGCTTAAACAAGCGAGGGCACCCTAAACTCTCTCTTCAGAGTGAGCTCTCCGCTCGCCAGGTATTTTATGGAGAGAGATTAAATGATTGGTTTCCTCAACATTGGTTAAAAATGTTAGACCTTGGAGAAGACCATCCATATTAGTTCGTATAATCTTTACACATCAAAATTGGTCCTTTTTTTATGTAAATAGGACTACCACTCTTGGTGGTCTTAGATTAGTCCTGACTTGCCCAAATGGAGTCATCTTTTTGGCCTGAGGACTAGAATAGACCGACCACTTTCTGTATTTTTTCTCTATCAGTGGTGTTAAAAACTTTGTAATATAGTCCATTTTATGTCCTGAAATATATTAATTTCTTCATAATTGACTCTTATATGGTAGGTCAAGCCTAATTATCATGAGCCTGAAATATATTCTGAGTAACTGTTGTCAGTAAAATGTAAAAAAAATCAATTATTCTAATTTAGAGGGAAAAAGGCGATGCTCTTATTCACTCTGTAAAAGTGGTGTGACTTTTGTTTTCCCAGTTATGGTAAACTATCAAATACACTGTCTACCCACTTTCCTATTTGAAAGTTACTAATTGTTTTTATATATAAAATAACAAATATCGAAACCACCATCAATTATTGCAATGTTTTCCCCTTGCAATAATAAACGTTTACATTTGAGAGAGAGGAGGGGAGAGAAATAAATCTCCTAAATGTTCTTTTTCATATGTAAACAGCAGTGTTAAATAGGATGTTTTCCTATGTGTGACACATACTGCTTTATATTTTATCAAAATATTTATCAGTTTCTCAATAGTAAAGATGGGAATATAGCTTTTTATGAATACAAAGAATTTCATGTCATTTATTTAAAATTCTCAGAAGCTTTGCTCTCAGTCTTCTATTACTTCCTTTGAGGTGGCCAAAATGCTGATGAGAAAAGTAAAACCAGTATCAGACAGCATACTCAGTTGTGTGTGAAAGCTATTTATTTAGTTTCTGTTGAGAGTAAAGTATAGAGCTCAGTGTTACATGAATAAGCAGCCAGGCTTCAAAGCTGTGTTTTATTTCTGTAGTAGAAATAGATGGATTGATAAGCTTGATGATTTATTTCTTATCAATCTCTAAATGTCACACACACATGCACACACACACACATACACACACACACACATGCACACCCCTTTCTGATCTCTGTCCAGAATGAAAGATCTTAAATTACTTTTTGTGCACTATAATAGCTAATGATTATTTGTTGAATTAGTAAGTGTGATGCCAGTTTATTCTGTAATATTAAATCCTTATTTTCTGCACTATTCATAAAATATTACTCTCTTCATTTGTGTATATTCAGTCATTTTAGTTGACTGCTGAAACATCAGAGACATATATGGCCTTCATCCTTAAATAATCTGATATCTCTTAGCTATAAATAAGACCTTATATTGTCTTATGAAAAACATTGGCATCATTGTAATTTTCAAGAGAAACTGAATTGTTTTATTTTTATTAGAAATCTAGCATTTTTCTCTTTATACATTTATTTTCTTAATGTGCCCTTACCTTAATAAACTTATTTTTACTATCTTTATGAATATTTATAATTCTAATGATATTTTATATAATCTACTTAATAACTGGGTACAAATAGCAGATAGACAAGCAGATTTTCAAAATACTTAATTTCAATATTTTGGCTAAACTAACTTTTAGAAATTTATTAGAGATTTTCCTCATTTGGTGTTAAATGAATATTTGCTCAAATTATATCCTAATATTTCAAAAGGTTACAAGTTAAACCCAGTAGTAGTAGATTGCTAACTTGAACAACTTAATGGTTATGTGCATATCATATGAAGATTGCAAGATCATAAAATTTGGGGCTAATTTAATTCTTTAATATGCTCTCTAAATTTATTCTTTTATTAAACAAATATAGCACAGAAACAATTAAGCTTGGTATTCTGTAGAATTTATGAGAAGATAAACTTCTAGGTGTTCACAGCTGAATTGGGGGATTAAAAATACAGTGTATAATTAAAAAGATAGTGGTTTAGTAAAAAGTAATTTCAGAACATATACCAATTTTTTTTATTTACCTGTGATATACATGTTATACTATATTCAAAAGATCCCTTATTAATTTGACTTTGTCACTACTAATTTTTTTAAGAGGCAGACTCATCCCCAAATCCTTCTCACTCTCCTCATAAACAGGTGGAAGAAAAAGGCTGAGAATCTTAAGGTTCTGTGCACATACTTTCATTTTTACTCTTTTTTTCTGGACTTAAGTTAGAAAGCATATTAAAATGTTAAGTATGTAATTTAAGGAAAAATAAAAATTTCCATTTGGAAAATTAGTTATATAAAATAATTTTAGAGGAAAAGTAAATATCAGTTTATAAAGCTAGGTGCAATGTATTTACCACTCTGATATATTTCATCTAATGGGGAAAAAACAATCTTAGCTAACTGAAAAATTATTTCCTATCATGACTTAAAATCATTGAAGAAATAAAAATATTTGCTAACCAGTGAATTTAGCATCAAAACTAAAAGGGGGAGGAGTTGTACAAAAAAAGGAGAGGGGAGTAAGTGAATAAAT
This sequence comes from Miniopterus natalensis, assembly GCF_054644295.1. NCBI lineage: Eukaryota > Metazoa > Chordata > Mammalia > Chiroptera > Miniopteridae > Miniopterus > Miniopterus natalensis. Next base: position 145,684,494 of record NC_142081.1, read on the forward strand.
ACTTTCTGCATCTTGAGACTACCAGCCTTCTCCCAGCTTACTTCTAGAAGGTTGGCATCCAGGTTTCTAACTTTTAGGCAGGAAATTGGAAAATTATTTTCTTGAATAACAGGTTAATACTAAAGAAGCAGCAAAAACAAAACCAAATTAAAGGTACTGACATCAAGGTTTGGCTAAGGAAATAGCTGAACCACATCATCCTGGACACAAGTTCACAAGTTAGGTTGACAGGCCCCAGCTATACCCAGAGAACTTCTAATCAACTTTCAGTGTCCTAAGGGTGGGTCCGAATATGAATGGAAAACAGATCGGAGCCTGATGCCTTTGATATGATAAAGGCAAGGAAGAAAGGAAAGAAGGAAGGAAGAGAGGGAGGGAGGGGAGTGAGAGGGAAGGAAAGGGAAAGGAAGGGAAAGGAAAGAAAAATACCATCTTTGAGGAAGCACAGATCTCGTAAGGAGAAGAAAACCTTAAATTATCTAACAGGAATGATTTTCAGACAAGGCCCTACATCCATGACATGGGAGCACCCCATGGACTTTTATTTTGTCATCAGCACCTGTGAGGACTGTTACCTGAAATAAATGACACTCGTGTTCTTCCATTCTTTCCCCCAAACAGTTTGATCTCTGGCTTCATAAACAATTCAGGTTGAAACATACTAAATTACAAATTCTGTAGGTCAGCGGTGATTAAATATTGGCAATTTCATATTGTTTGACCTGATACTATTCTTCATTGTGTATGTTATATACTGTCAGCCAGACTATTCTCCTTGCTTTAAAAAATATATGGATTTTATTATTTTAGAGCAGGTTTAGGTTTACAGAAAAATTGCACTGTAACTACAGAGTACTTACCGATTTTTTTTTCTCATGGATCATGCTGTTGGTGTATCTAAAATCATTGCCAAATGCATGATCACCTAGCTTTTACTCTTTTATTATCTCTTAGAAGTTGTATAGTTTTTTGTTTTTTACATTAATGTCTGTTATCCATTTCAAGTTAATATTTAGAAAAGATATATGGCCTTTGTCTAGATTGCTTTTGTTTTTTGTATGTGGATGTCTACTTGTTTCAGAATCATTTGTTGAAAAGACTAACCTTTTTCCATTGCATTGTCTTTGCTCCTTTGCCAAAGATCAGTAGTTTCTATTTGTGGGTCAATTTTGGTGCTCTCTGTTCTTCTGTTCCATTGATCTGTTATTTTGCCAATATCACGTTTTCTTGATCACTATCATTATAGTCTTTTTTTGATACACTTACAATATTTATTTTTTATTTTTAAGAAGGGATCAAGGGTTTGCATTATTTAAAAAAATACAGCTATTCTTCCTTGGCTGGTGTTGCTCAGTGGTTGGAGCATCGGCTCTTGGACCAAAGGGTCATGGGTGCCATTCCCAGTCAAGGGCACATACCTGGGTTGCTGGTTCATCCCCAGCCAGGCCGGGGAGCATGACCAATGGATGTGTCTCTCTCACATCAATGTTTCCCTTTCCCTCCTCCCTCCCTTCCACTCTCTAAAAATCAATGGAAAAAGTATCCTCGAGTGAGGAATAACCAAAAAAAAAAAAAAAATACTAGTCAGAAAATAGCATTTAATTCAACATACAGTGGTTCCTCACCTCATTCCTTTTTTTTCTTTCAATTTTATTTTGTATTTCTTTCAGGTGTACAGCTTAGTGGTTATACAATCATACACTTTACGTAGTGTTCCCTTAGATATTTCCAGTACCCCAACTGACACCATGCATAGTCATCACAATATTATTGATTATATTCCCTATGCTTTGCTGACATCTCTGTGACTATTTTGTAACTACCAATTTGTGCTTCTTAATTCCTTCACATCTTTCACCTAGTCCCCCAGGCCCCCTCCCCTCTGCCAAGCACCATTTCACTCTCCAAGTCTATGAGTCTGTTTCAATTTTGTTTGTTCTTTTATTTTGTTCTTTAGATTCCACATATAAGTGAAATCATATGGTATTTGTCTTTCTCTGACTTATTTATTTCACTGAGCATAATCTAGGTCCATCCATGATAAGATTTCATTCTTTTTTAATAGCCAAGTAGTATTTTATCGTATACATGTACCACCACTTTTTTATTCACTCGTCTATTGATGGGCACTTGGGCTGCTTCCATAGCTTGGCTATCATAAAAATGCTGCAGTGAACCTAGGGGTGCATATATTCTTTTGAATTTGTATTTTGGGTTTCTTCAGGTAAATCCCCAGTGGTGGAATCACTGGGCCATAAGGCAGATCCATTTTTAATTTGAAAAACTCCATATTGTTTTTCATAGTGGCTGCACCAATCTGTATTCCCACCAACAGTGCACGAGAGTTTCCTTTTCTCCACAGCCTCACCAGCACTTGTCATTGAATTTACTGGTGGTACCATTCTGAGAGCTGTGAGGTGATATCTCATCGTGGTTTAATTTGCATCTCTTTGACAATTATAGTTAGTCTTAAAGTCTGGTAGTGTTGGTCTCTGACTTTGTTCTTCTGTATTCTAGAGGCTACTCTGAGTCTTTTGCTCTTCCATATAAACTTTAGGATTAGTTTTCCAATATCCACAAAATAACTTTCTCAGATTTTGATTGCAAATACACTCAATCTATAGACCATTTTTGAAAAATTAACATTTTAATAATATTAAGTGCCTGTGTCCATTAACTTGGAATACTTCTTCATATATTTATTATCAGCTTTGATTTCTTTCATCAGAATTTTGTTTGTATAGATCTTGTACATTATTAGACTTACATCTAAGTAGTTCATTTTGGGGGGTAATTGTAAATAGCATTATGTTTTTAATTTTTAGTTCAGTTGTCCACTTCTTATATATAAGAAAGCAATAGGTTGTTAATTTAAATTTTGTATCTGCAACTTTGCTATATAATTACTTATTAGTTTCAGAAGATTTTTTTGTTGATTCTTTGGGATTTTTTACATCAATAATTATGTCTAACAAAGATAATTTTTATTTCCTTTATCCCAATCAATATTCTTTTACTTGCCTTTCTTTTTTATTGCATTAGCTATAACTTCCAGTACAACATTGAATAAGAGTGGTTAGTAGAAACATTCATCTCTTGTTCCTGATGTTAGGGAAAAAGTTTTGCTTTCTCTCCATTAAGTATGAAGTTAGCTGTAGATATTTTTGTAGGTGTTCTTTATCAAGTTGAGGAATTTCCTATTTATTTCTAGTATGCTGAGAGTTTTTATCATGAATGGATATTGGGTTTTGTCACATGTTTGTTTGTTTTTGCACTTATTAACATGAATATATGATTTTTCTTCTAAATGTAAACATGTTAATAATGAACATCATTGCAATCCCACTAGTGGCATTTTCCAGTGACAGAGTCCTCAGCTTTGGAGAGCTGCTATAGCAGGATCTACCTGATCCGCCAGGGTTGCTAATCGTAAATAAGCCTGAAATTTATTGATTTATAAGGCATGACTCTCTGGAAAATGTCACTTAATCTATGCAATTATAGGAGCATAAAGTAGAGATCTTTAATGACTGAATTGCTTCCTTTTGTATAAGTAGTTATGCATGGACCATTTAGAAACCACACGTGTTAAATCTGGGCCAGGACACAACCTAATGAGACACGGAAGGGGAACTGACAAAACTGTGTTGATAATTATGCTGTGCCTTGAGTAATAAAATCATTTGTCTCTGACCCAGAAATCTTATTGTATTTGCCAGAAGCATGAAATACTAACTGGCTAGCTTATTAGCTTGTAAATAGTGTAAAATGACAATATTTCTATACAACAGTTCGCTAGAGCTACTTACCTGCTGCCCCTTTCAATGAATTATGTTTTCTTCAGTGTTCTGTAGTCCCCTGTGGCTCACTGTCAGTTGCCTCTTTTTATGATTGAGTTTCTATTTTCTTATTGTAAAATTAAGAGTAGCAGTTAGCACAAGAATCCAAACTATGATTCCAGTATTCAAATATGAATTTCACTACATAAACCTGTCTGACTTTAGTCAACTTAGGTAAGGTTTCTTTGCCTCTGTTTACCCATCTAATGATGATGAGGACAGTAATGCTTTCTTTATGTTTGTGGTGAGAATTCACTCACGCAGTTGCTAAATTCTGCTAATTTAGTTCACTGAGTTAATATGCTTAACGTACTTAGAATTGTATTGACTATGTAGTAAGTCTTAGTTATTACTATTAAAAACCATGTTCCTATTAAAAATTTAAAAAGTAAAAAGAGTGATATTTGGGTAAAAAAATTGAGAATAGACTATTATTTGGGGAATTCTTCTGTATGTTTATGCAAAGTGTATCAGTATTGGAGAATTAGTTTAGGAATATTCCACATAGTTATAGGGAGCTGGAAATATTACATGGTTGTCTTTGTGATCTACTTTTTGTTATACTTTTAGGTTTTATGGAAGTTTGAATTAGAAATCTAAAATTTGGAAAAAATAGAAAGTAACAGAAACTTAGATATAATCTCAACAAGGAGAAAGGAGCATCTTGTAGAACATGCTAAGTTTTCACAGTATAAAAGAGAACTCCAAATATTATCAGAACATCTATTGGTAATTAAATGATATAAGAATAGTACTAATGCTCAACTTACTCAATTAAGATTTTAAAAACAGAAAAGCTAAATATGGTTGATAGTTTCTCATCAATAAAGGATGCTCAAGATATTTTCTGTCTGTCAGTTCATGGTTATGAAAGAGCTGGGTTAATCATTCACTTCTTGAGTTTGTAATCTTTACTCTCTTGGCCATATTCTTTTATAAATGATGCATGTTTCAAAGTTACAATTTTCTTTGGATGCCTGGTGGAGAGCTTACTGTGGCCTATATAATTTGTGAAATGTGGTAAAATCAACTTTCTGCATTTAACAGTAACCTATAGGAAAAACCCATGAGTAGACAGATATCTGTGTTATAAAGATATTGAGAATTTTATCTTGAACATTTTCTATAACATTGTATGAATAAGTGTTTTATTATTGGTGGTCATTTAGAACAATAGTATTTGATTTAAATGGCTCTAGACTCGGTTGTTTGATTCAAGTTAGAAAGTTGATAATATCAGTATAACCAACACTGTCTTCAAAGTGGTAACGGTGCTTCAGATCACTATGTGATCGTATTGTTACATCATAAAAGAAATTAAACAGAGATGTAAACAGAACAAATACATTAAATAATATTAGAAGAACTGCCACACCTAGAAATCTCTGAATATTTCTCATATAAGACTGTTTCAACACAGAGGCAGATTTTCTAATATGAACATGATAACTAGTAAAGGTCTCGCTTCTGATTTAATTTAAAAAAAAGGCATGCCTTTTTAAAGTACTGAATTGCTTATACAGTAAGTTCCAGTTCACTAGAAACATGCAGAAAGGATGTATATTATTATTTCCATAAAAATACAGAGTTTAAAAATTAAATACTAAACTTAGAATCCCAATTTGTGGAATATTCAGGAAACCTACTGACATAAGTCACAATTTAAGAAAACAAAATTTAATGTGCTTTGGGCAGCTAAAATGGTTATAAAATCAAGTTTCACTGATCTCCATCATAGCATATAATTTCTTGCATAAAAGTTATTTTTTTGCACTGGCTAGAACACTTCCTGAAACATTTTGATAAATTTCCTTTTCTTGTTTCTATATAAGACAGAAAATGAACCTATTCAATTAAAGGTCAGAGAGCCCCTGCTCAATTCAACATCCTACCCATTATCTAACTTATATTTTCTACTTAAGAATGACAGTTTTCTTAGACCTTTTCACTTCCATCAGCACTAATGGGTTTCTCTTTGAGCTTATATTTCTCCAGGAAATACAGTTGTAATAGTTACAGTGTTAGTGCAAATGCAGAGGCAAGTAGATAATAACCAGTTTGAGTTGAAATGCAGATGCCAACATCCTAACAATGGGTAATGCAAATATATACTTAAGCAAACTCACAAATCATAGATTTTTAAGAATCCTTACTTAATGGAAACTTTAAATTCATTAAAGCTAAATTCCTATTATAGTTGTGATTACAGTTACTTTTTATCTGTTAGCTAAGTGCAAGATGATCTTAGAGGTGGGGAAGGCATAAAGGGAAAAAAATATATACTAAATCTTGTTATTATTGTCTTTGTTGGTAGTATAGCCTGATGATTAAGAGTTCACCTTTTCCAGGAAGATACATAGGAGCTCTGCCGGCTCTTCCATCTTCTCCCCACTTCACTCCTTCAGAGAACTTGAGAACTGAGCCCCAGATTCTTCATCTTTAAAATAAGATTATAATAGGATCTATTTGACAGGATATTTTAAGGGTTATGAAAAAAGTATATATGCTGCCTGGCACAGAGTAAGTGTTAATTCCGTTATTTATGCTTAAAAAAATCATTTCTAGGCACCATATTTTAAAAAGATGTCTTTATATGTATAACCTAATCTGTTAATAAATATTTAATTTGAATTCTGTTGTACTTAAATAGAAATCATTTCAAAATGTTTGTGTGTTGACTTTCTTTCAAGTGGATCTTTCTTTAATTTCCCTTTCATGTTAGCAGAGAAATCTTTTTATTATTTTATTTATTTATTTTTAATTTATCTTTATTGTCAAGACTATTACAGATGTCCCCCCTTTTCTCCCATTGACCCCCTCTACCCCACTCCCGCTGAGAAATCTGTAATTAAGTGTACAGTAATTAATTAGCTCTGTATGTTCATTAATGGCATAATTTTATAGTGGTTCCAATTAGAAAATTTAAAAAGAGTTATTTACTCTAAGTATGAGTTCTAAATTATGTGTTCAATATGTATGATTAAAATGAACTGGATGACTTTGTTGAGATATATACTTCCTGCAATGCCTAGCATTTCCATTTACTATTTTTTGCTGCCAGTATATTTACACATACATCATAACATCCACAAAAAATTTTAAAGAAACTGTTATATAGTTTTTTTCCCCCCAAAGGACATTATATAATGGTATATATAAAATATTGATTTTTCATGATTCTTTAAGAAATTTTATACATACATTTAATGAGAACTAAAAGACCTCCTAATTTGAAAAAATGCTTATGTGAAGGGTGGAGTCAGTTGCATATAAAACTCAAAATAACTAGAAATGTCTCCCTTTCTCACAAAAGAGGTAGGCAGTTTAGGGCCTCCTGTAGAGGCTCTGTGAAGCTACCAGGAACCTGGGCTTCAACCAGCTCGCCACTTAGCAGCCCTGGCCCGCGGACCGCATCCTCCTGGTTTAAGCGTGCGAGTCCAGACATCACACCCAAGTGCCAGGTACCAGAGGGACGGGAAGGAAGGGTATCATCTCTCCTTTTGAAGTAAATACCCTCAAATTTGCCACCAAAATTTACATTGTGATCAGATAACAATTCCCTTTATGTATTAATATCCAGTATCTACAGATACATGGCCACCTCTGGATATCAGCGGCCCAGATGAAAACTGAGATATTAAAACCAATTAGCAGTCACTGCAACACTATCTTTTGAAACATACATGTAGGCACTCGAAGGTGTTAGGGACAACTATTGAGTCTGTTTTTGTAAACCACAGAAAATTGGTCAGGCTATTACAACTTAATCATCATTTGTTTTTTATTATTAAATTATTATAATAGCTATCATTGTTTCTGCATCATCTAAGAAAATGATAGTGTTATTAAAAAGTGGTAAATGCCATGTCAGACTACTCAATTGTTCAATACATCAAACCATTTCAGAATTACTTTAAAGCATTTTTAGTAAGCAGGTAACACTCTTTAGTTGCATAAACATTTTATGGTTTATGAGCAGATAGTGCCTAACTGTCTGTTAGGAGTATTGAGTTAGGACAATATTCATATTGAATAAAATGCTTCTATGATTGACTTTCAAGAAAACTTTTTTTTTTTAACCTCATACCTTTAATTTTTAAAAAACCAAAAGACTAGAAAGCTTTTGTTAAGGATTTAAATTGAAAAAGCTGTCTAATTCGTAAAGTTGTTCATATGAGTAATTAATTCTTTATTCAAAGTGGCACTGCAGGTTCTTGATTTTTAATGAAACTACTAAGATATGAGAGAAATCACAAGAAAATTTAAAAATGCAGGTTTTTGTATTTTCTGTTATAAGGAAAACAGGTCATTTGCCTTAGATTTAAAAACCTTGTGGCAGTGCAGCTAATGATTTAACTTTAATTAATTTGACAAGGCATAGAATTTTAGAACTTGTGGAAAACTGAAAATATACCCTTCATTTTGAGACACTAAGGTCTGGAGAGTCTAAGTGACTTGGCAAAGTCACATTAATGAGTTAGCGGTAGTGCAACCAGGACTGAAGTTTTATTGCCTTTCAATCTAGTGTATTCTGTCTCTTCTCCCTTCTACCCTCCTTCCCTCCCCCCTCTCTCCCTCCCACCCATCCTTCCTTTGTTTTCTATGTTTTACTAGTATTAGCATTAAAATATTTATATATCATACCAGGTTCAGGTGCAAAAAAAGAAATGAATTTGAGTTGGCAAAAATAGTTTAATACAGGGACTAAGGAGCTTATAGCGTTGGAAAAAAATGGTGGAGGGAAGTCTAAGCTGGGCTTCAGGAAATAATTTGCAGAGCACACGGTACAGTCCAGCAGGGAAGGAGGGGCTCCTGCCACACACTTCTCTCCGTATCCGTAAAACTAGTGACTGGCATCCGGAACACTGGTAGGGAAGCTGTACTTACTCCATAACTGCACTCAGCAGGCATAAAGCTATGGAATGGACCTTGGGATAGTGCCGTAGAAAACTCCATATATTAATTATGTCTGTCAGCAGAGCTAAGCACAAAATAATAGCCTCCGCTTCAATGTTCCTGCTATCTCACACGTGTGCATTAATTGTTGCGACCCAATTTACATCCAGAACCCCAACTGTGAAGAAGTCTGACAGATATTATCTTTAGTTTGTAGCCTCTTTAGTGTAGAGAAGGTGCCCCATAAGGGGTGCTTAGAAGGAAACTGGCTTCACATACTCAAACAAATGCACCTAAACATAGAGAGGAAACAGAGCAAAGGAGAAAGCACTGCTGCGGCTTCAGTGAGAGCCTCCTCTCATTCTTGGTGTGCGCAAGGAGATTCCGCTTCACAGCCGTGCAGGGCACCACACCCGGATGTGGGATACGGTGTTCCAAGGTCCATAGAGGCCCGACAAGATGTGAATCTCTTCTTCAATGGTAGGGAGTACAGAGGGGTTTGTTTGTTTGTTTTTTACTTTCCTTTGACTGTATCTGTTTAGTGGACTCCAGAGCTTTCATAAAGGTGGCAGCCTTGACTTTTCAACAAGTTGCTCCCAAGCTTGTCAACAGAGTTAATTCAAAGAGGTTGAGTGACTTTACCTTAAGTCATAACAGTTAGATAGGGGCAATGCTCAGTGTAAAACTAAAGATTTCTTCACTCTAATCGAATGCTTTCTGTTGTGCTGTTTCCTCTAAATGTATTATCATCACTAATATATCTAGGATTGTTGCATGTAACAACTTAAGTTTAAGATTTGAATCACAATTACTGGAAAATAAATGTTTTAAATATGAGAAAGAACGAATACCTGTGTTGGTTAATTTCTTCAAAATTGGCAATAATGTCATCAATAGCAACATGAGATTTGTAGTTTAAGGCAGTCTGTGTTAAAAGGACAGAATGAATCACTTGAAGTTAGGGAAAATTAAGTGTCTGCTCATTCCAGAGCTCAGGACATGTTTAAGGGATTGATTGCAGAGTTTTCATTATGCTTCTCTGTTTAAAGTATGAAAACTCAGTCTGGGCTCCAGAAAAGTGTATGTGGAACAAACATACCCAAGTAAAATATGACTGTTGCTTTAGCGGGTTGGACTGTTTTGACCAATTTACTGCTATATTCTGTCACCTTTTCAAAGTAACCAGCTAGAGTCCTACTTTCCCATTTTTCTGAGTGTTATGAATCACACTTTTTAGGTTTCCCCTTTCCTTCTCTTCCTCCTCTCTCTTCTCTTTCTTCATTATCATTAAATCTTAAAAAAAACACACACCACGCAAATATTTCATGAACCTCTGTTATGTGAATGACCTATTCCTATCTATAGCTTGGGAATTTGAAAAAGTGAAGTACTCTTGCTCTCAGAGAACTTCTGGTCTGGTGCAGGGGTGGGGAACATCCAGCCTGCAGACCGTAATCCTTTGGTCTGGCCCTGCCAAGGCAACCGCAGTTCCAGCCATCACATTAGGGGTGAGTTAATTAAATGTTTGACCAAATATAACAGGCTAATTTTTAAATCGATAATTTTGTATGGCCCACGAATGATGTTATAAATATCCAATGGCCCTTGGCAGAAAAATGGTTCCCCACCCCTGGAGAGGGACAAGACCTATCTTAGCAAAAGATGGGTACATTTTCTAAAAATGTTATGAATGATAAGCACCAGAGAAGACCAGAGAAAGAAGAGATCACCAGTGAGTGTCTAAGTCAATGAACAGAAACCTCAAAGAAGAACATTGACTTTAGACTTCAAGGATTTAATCAGGATACGTTAAAATATGCATAAATTGGGCCAATGTTATGTCATTATGGACATTTTGAGTAAATTTGTGATGAACTTACTTGACGTTTTAAATTTATGATGAACTAAATCATCTCAAGTAAATTTAAATTTAAAACACAGAATGAGAAATTTAATTTAGATGATGTAAACCAATTGCAAAAATATACACTTTAAAATATGTGTGTATATTACAAAATGCCAGAAATGTTTTACACACGGCAGTGAAGAGATAGGATGTGATAGAAACACCACATGTGTTTCTGCACTTTAATTTTTTTCACACTACTTAGCTATGGGACCCTATCAATGTGGAAAGAAAAACAATATAAATCCTCATATTCTTTAATTTAATCCTGGTAAAAAACATAACTGAAGCCAGAGGCTACAAGCCTCAGCTGACAGTTTAATGAAGACTCTTGAAACAATGGGAGAGTCTGGGTGCTTTAAGACAAGCCCTGAGCAAGTCATTACATATGTATAAACAAAGAAAAGATTAATGAATATTTACACATCATTACAAAAATATTTAAGTTAAATATATGTTTATTTTGATCTAGTTATCACAAATTTGCATTTTTCTTTTAATCTATTGGCTATGAAGGCCAAAGATCTTTCCAGCAATATTGAATCATTTATTTTTAAAGTCCCAAGGGCTGTTAACTTCTGTCTGTGAAACTATAAATATTCATTATAGAAGACCACATGTTAAAATGTTTGTTGTGAAATACCTGCCTGCCTTTTCATTTAAAGTTGTAAATTCTAAAATTCATTTTAAGTTGATTTTACCTACCACACTTGTAATATCAACTATGCAGTCGCTCATATTTTCCCCTATAACTTTCCTGTGTAAGTGGCTTGAGCTTGCTTGTTAGAGAGAATGGATCAGGGTGTTTTCCCTACAGGCTTACTTACAATAAACACTGTGACTGTAGTCCACTTATCTCTGGAAAGCATCACAGGTGGGTTTTTGTCAGACACTAACATGTACCTGGTGTCGGTTTTTGATCAGGTCCAGGTTCTGAAACTAATGCAAATATAGAGGTACCTGGGGAAGTTAAAAAGGCAGTGGTTGCCTGCATCTACACCAGCACATTAGAACCCAGTAACAAGTTGCCTTCCCCACCGCCACCAGTGGATTTGTACATGATTTTTACAGTCTTTTAGTGTCTTACACATACCATTCTCACATGCCTTCCTGTGATGAGAAGAGAGCTCTCTTCTTGCTCCAGGCAGTTCAAATGCATACTCACCTCCTTCAGATAAACCAGTTATGTTCTCCTGAGACCTACTCCTAAAATTGCTTTCCTTTGTTGTCTTTATACCCCTCTTTAAACATTTATTACATTATTACCTTATATCATAGCTATTTGTAGACATATTTTGCCCATTCCCCTTACTATATTGTAACTTGTAAGAAACAGGGTATACAAGCATACCTTGGAGATCCTGTGGGTTTGGTTCCAGACCACCACAATAAAATGAATATCTATAAAGTGAGTCACATACATTTTTTGGTTTCTTAGTGCATATAAAAGTTATGTTTACACTATACTGTAGTATATTAGGTGTCCAATAGTGTTATGTCTAAAAATACTTTAATGAAAAAATACTTTATTACTAAAAATTCTCACCATTGTCTGAGCCTTCAGAGAGTTGTAATCTTTTTGCTGGTAGAGGGTCTTGCCTCAATATTGATGGCTGTTGATTGATAAAGGTGGTGTTTGCTGAAGGTTGGGGTGATTGTGACAGTTTCTTAAAACAAGACAATGACGTTTATCACATTGACTCTTTTATGAACAATTCCTTTGTGGAATGTGATGCTATTTGATAGCATTTTACCCACAGTAAAACTTTTTTCAAAATTGGAGTCAATCCTCTCAAACATTGCCACTGCTTTATCAACTAAATTATAATTTTCTAAGACCTTTGCTGTCATTTAGGCAATCTTCATGTCATCTTCATCAGAAATAGATTCCATCTCAAGAAACCACTTTCTTTGCTTATCCATAAGAAGTAACATCTCATCTGTTATAGTTTTATCATGAGATTGTAGCAATTCAGTCACATCATCGAGCTCCATTTCTAATTCTAGTTCTCTTGCTATTTCTGTCACATCTTCAGTTACTTCTTCCACTGAAGTTTTTAACCTCTCAAAGCCACCTATGAGGTTTAGAATAAACTTCTTCCAAACTCCTGTTATTGTTGATATTTTGACCTTTCCCCATGAATAACAAGTATCTATAATGGCATCTAGAATGGTGAATCCTTACCAGAATGTTTTCAATTTACTTTGCCGAGATCCATCAGAATCACTAGCTATCACAGTTACAGCCTTACGAAATGTGTTTCTTAAATAATAAGGCTTAAAAGTCAAAATTACTCCTGATCCATTGGCTACAGCATGGGCGTTACGTTAGCAGGCATGAAAATTACATTAATCTAGTTGTACATCTCTATTAGAGCTCTTGTTTGACTGGGTGCATTGTAAATGAGCAGTAAATGTTTTTAAATAAATCTTTTTTTCTGAGCAGAAATCTCAACAGTGGGCTTAAAATATTCAGTAAACCAGTTGTAAATAAATGTTCTGTTATCCATTTGTTGTTCTATTTCTAGAGCACAGGCAGTATAGATTTAGCATTATTCTTAAAGGCCCTAGAATTTTGGGAATGGTAAATGACCATTGGCTTCATCTTAAAGTCACCAACTGCATTAGCCCCTAACAAGAGAGTCAGCCTGTTCTTTGAGGTTTTGAAACCAAGCATTGACTTCTCTAGCGTGAAAATTCTAGATGGTATCTTCTTCCAATAGAAGGCTGTTTCATCTGTATGAAAAATCTGTTACCTGGCTGAGCATCAACCTATGATCCAAGAGATTTTGGTCCAATTTCTAGTTAGGGCACATTCCCAAGTTGCGGGCTCGATCCCCAGTTGGGGGCATGCAGGAGGCAGCTGATCTATGACTCTCATCATTGATGTTTCTATCTCTCCCTCTCCCTTCCTCTCTCTGAAATCAATAAAAATATATTTTTTAAAAAATCTGTTGTTTAGTTTAGCCACCTTCATTAATTATTTTGTTTCTTTTAAGAAACTATTTTTTGGTATTCACAATGTGGCTACCTGGTATATGAGGCCTAGCTTTTGGCCTCTCTTGGCTTTCAACATACTAAATCATTTTTAGTTTTTGACTTACAGTGAGAGACATGTGACTTTCCTTCACTCAAATACTTAGAGGCCATTGCAGGATAATTAATTGGCCTAAATCCAATAGTGTTGTGTCTCAGGGAATAGGGAGGTCGGAGGAGAGGGAGAGAGATGGGGAAACAGCCTGTCAGTGGAGTTGTTAGAACACACGCAACATTTATCAATATAATAGATGCAATATCTGCAAAGTGCAATAAAGTGAAGTTCAATAAAATGAGGTATGCCTGTATTAAGTTTTATATCCCCTAGCATTTCTAATACTAATGTAAAGAGAAGACTTCGGAATTACTACTTGTGCAAATAATTTAACTTCTTTGAGACTCAGTGTCTTACTCTGTAAAATGGAGATAACAACCACTTACTGCTCTGTTTTTTTGTGGCAATTAAAATAACTGAAAGTGCCTAACAGTGCCTGGCATGTAGCTATAGGAGCATCAGTAGCAATAGAGATAGTAGCAATGATAGTAGTAGTACTAGGAGGAGAAAGAGGAAAAGTGTTATGAATACCTGGATATCTAAATTTGTATGTATGTGGTATTAACCTAAAAATAAAAAGCCAATGTGAGAGGCAAGAAGCATTTATTTTGAGATTACAGCATTGTAATTCAAAGCACAGAATCAGGCAGAAACTCGAATGTGCCCCAATTACAAGGTAAAGGTAAGGGATTTTTAGTGAGAAAAAAGAAGGGCAATAATTACTTGAATAAGAAAAAGGAATTTTTATTGGTGTTAACAAATAGTTACTCCTTAGTTATACATGTCTGGTTACTGATTCTGTCTTCAGAAAGGGAGTCCATAATCATCAGTCCTTGGGGTGGATGTCTGCTTTTCTTGTTGGCTTGGCAAACAGTTGTTTGTAAGACAATGCTGGTTTGGGTCAACCGAGGTGTTATTTTGCTCAGTTTAAAAATTTCAAAGGTTTCAGGAGTAACACCTGCAGGCAGTTCCCCTGGAATGGCTTTTCTGGCTCTGTTTCAAAATATCTCCACTTATGTCAACTTTTCACAGTAAAAAGTATACTTACCACATACTGCTGTTGCTGTATAATCCACACAAGAAATCCAGTCCCATTACTTTTTAGTCACATTTTCTATCTGAATATTGGTAGATATATAGGACATGAACTATGGGAGCAAATTAAGTGAGATGGTGCAAAAATATCTGCCTTTCCAGTGCAGTCTTTTGAACCTTTTTTTGTCTCAATCAAGCCCATTTTCACCGAAGCTGAATATAAGGGCTTTGGATATGGTATCTATTGTTTGGTCTCATTACGGTCATTAACTTCAGTCAAGGTGCCTTTCAGGAAGAAAGGATGATAGATAGGCTGCATTCTCATGATCACATTTGCTGTCATGGGGAACAAAAGTCAGGGAGGCGGGAGGCTGCGGAAGACAGAGTGCAATGGGATACAGGTACACCATTTCCAGAGAAGAGAAAGATGAATGTTCCCATTGTCACCGCTCCCTGCGTTTCCTTAGTCATTAGTATGACAGGTCTGTAATTGATGGCATGACATGGACCTGTTGGGGAGCTTCTTTCCCCTCCTTTGAAACTACTCCTGTGTCCTTTAAGCAGGACATGGTTATCTAATGTGTCCGTGCATCTGCCTTTGTATCTCCATCTAAGACATTTTGGTAATGACAGAAAATCACACCACTTGTAACAAGGGAAGGTGATGTTACAATTTCATAGCTGCATTAACTGCAGTTCTCGGCAGTGGTTTCTTATGTAATAGGCAAGGTCAAGAATAAATTTATCAGAATTAGAAAAAGTAGCATAATGTGAGCTCTCAGTCTGCTGCAGAAGAATCCTTGGTAGTCCAAAGTCGTTGTTTTACTTACATGCTTCTTTCCAGCACTATTTAGAGTAAGGGTTTCAAAGTTCTATTCCAAGAAGCACAACATGATATAGATCATTTGAATGAATTATTTAGATACTTGAGCAAAATAACTAAATGTGCAAATCGTGACTAACCACTTTAATTCCTTTTTCATAATTGTTTGGAAATTACTGAATCTTTCAAGAACTGTGGGGAAATATATTTAATTTTAATTATATGTTTGCACTTGTTTTATAATGACTTATTAATTAATCAGTATTATCCATCTGGGATTTTACTGAGAAAATAACTGTGAGAAGCCACAGAGTTGAAATATATGTATTGTTATAATAAATACATGTTTAAAATTTTAAAAAAATGAATCCTTAAGATTAGAACTTCATTACTCTTCAAAATATGTCACCAACAATTTAATGAAGTTTTTTTTCTTGGATAGGATTTGTTTTTTAATGTTATAAAGGATATAGTTTTCCCCTCTAACTTTCTAAGAATATAGCAATAATAAAAATATACTTTTTGTAGCAATTGTCTATGAGATGCCCTGCAAGTGTTGGGGAAAATATCCATTTTTAAAAAATATATTAAATTTGCCTATTGCACAGGTAGAGTCACTTTACTATAACTCTTTTAATATTTATAACCTCATTAGCATTGTCATGACTTAAGATTCCAAGGGAAAATTACAATAAAAATTAAAAAGAGCATCAGTGATGCAAGTCAGAACTACATTTTATTAATATATTTCTGGTTTCTTTATTATTCTCCAACTATACTCCTAGGTCTGATTCTACAAGATTATGTCTTTAACGAAAGTATAATTAGTCACTTCCTTCAGACATTGCACATGGGACCATAACTTATTTCATGAACAGAAATATATGAGAGTATATTTTTTGCTGAATAGTTAGGTCAGAGTCTGTGAAGTACAGTCTTACCTAAAAATCTACTTAGATAGCCATCAAAATGTCTGGAAAGATACTGGAAGTATATTTAGGTAGTCTCTTTTTTATTTGCCAAATACACATTTTCTTTTCTTTGATTCTGAAATAAGACTTCCCCCTGGTTTTCTTTCACCCCTTGGGTCATGATGTCTCCTTGTTTGCCTGCCACTTAAATGTCAGTCTACAGATGTTTGCCAGAGTCTCTCCTGTCCTATTTTATTCTCAGGTGCCATAACTTTATTCTCAATTTTATACCACTTAATAAAATATTTTATAATCTCCTTTTCTTATGAGGATTGGTACATGCATCTAATCTTTCTACTGAGGTCTACCACTGAGAGACCTGCTGATAATGCAAACTCTGCTTCTCCCTCAAATCCCTCCCATTATCTTAAAGGAGAAATCTTTTTTTCGTTTTTTTTTGTTTGTTTGTTTAAGATATTACAGATGTCCCTTTTTCTCCCCAATGACCCATTCCACTCCATCCCAACCCCCTCCCCAGTCCCTCTCCACACCACTGTCCGTGTCCTTGGGTTGTGCATATATGCGTATAGATTCTTTGGTTACTCTCTCCCCCTCCACCCACCCGCCCTCCTCCATCCCTCTGACATTCGTCAGTCTCATCTATGCTTCCATGTCTTCAAATCTATTTTGTTCATCAGTTTATTAAGTTCTTTAGATTCCACATATAAGTGAGATCATGTGATGTTTGTCTTTCTCTGCCTGGCTTATTTCACTTAGCATAATATTCTCCAGGTCCATCCATGTTGTCCCAAAGGGTACGAGATCCTTCTTCTTTACAGCTGCGTAGTATTCCATGGTGTGAATGTCCCACAGCTTTTTTATCCACTCATCTACTGATGGGCACTTGGGCTGTTTCCAGATCTTAGCTATTGTAAACTGTGCTGCTATGAACATAGGGGTGCATATATTCTTTCTGATTAGTGTTTCAGGATTCTTAGGATATGTTTCTAGAAGAGGGATCACTGGGTCATAAGGCAGCTCCATTTCTAATTTTTTGAGGAACCTCCATACTGCTTTCCATAGTGGCTGCCCCAGTCTGCATTCCCACCAGCAGTGTACCAGGGCTCCCCTTTCTCTACACCCTCGCCAGCACATGTCGTTTGTTGATTTGTTGATGGAGCCATTCTGACAGGTGTGAAGTGATCCCTCATTGAGGTTTTAATTTGCATCTCTGATGATTAGGGACTTTGAGCATTTTCTCATGTGTCTCTTGGCCATCCCCATGTCCTCTTTGGAGAAGTGTCTATTCAAGTCCTTTGCCCATTTTTTAATTGGGTTGTTTGTCTTCCTCTTGCTGAGTAATATGAGTTCTTTGTACACTTTGGAAATTAACCCCTTATCAGATACATCCTTGGCAAATATGTTCTCCCAGACCATGGGGTTCCTTTGTATTTTGAGGCTGATTTCTTTTGCTGTGCAGAAGCTTTTTAGTTTGATGTAGTCCCATATGTTTATTTTTCCTTTTGTTTCTCTTGCCCTAGGAAATGTATCGGTGAAAATTCCACTATGTGGGATGTCTGTGACTTTACTGCCTATGTTTTCTTCCAGGATTTTTATGGTTTCGTGACTTCCGTTTAAGTCTTTTCTCCATTTTGAGTTTATTTTTGTGTATGGTGAACGTTGGTGGTCTAGTTTCATTTTTTGGCATGTATCTGTCCAATTTTCCCAGCACCACTTATTGAAGAGACTGTCTTTACTCCATGGTATGCTCTTGCCTCCATCTTGACGTCACCTTTAATCATCTTTCTTCCGTCCTCCTTCTTCAGTTCTGTGAAGTTGTGGGCTTGTAAATTTGATCTTCACAACTGCTCCTAAGTTCATGTCCTTCTTTCTCTTCTCAGAGTCGCTTATTATCGTTTACCTGAACTATTGCAGCAGGCTCCTAATGCTGTTACCAAGCTTTCCATGTGATAGTCAGTTATCTTCCTAAGGCATGCATCTGAGCACTTCGCCCTCCTATCAAATCCCTTCTGGCTCTGCATTTCCAACATAATAAAGTCCAAATTCCTTAGCAGAGTCATCAGTGTTTCACAGCCTGGCCACTGCCTATCTTCCCAGCCTCATTTCCTGAGAAGGACTGCTCCCTCTTCCCAGAACACGGCATCCATCCCTGTGTCTCTCTTCCTTAAATTTGTTTTCACTGCCGCCTTGAATGTCTCACCAAGTTTTTCCTCCTAATACCTTCTTCCTTATTTTTAAATCCAGTCACCAAATATCCATTATATATTACTCATATATATATGTGTATAATATATATATTTGTATATATTTACATAATTGATTCTTGCTCTATATTAACTTTTGTAGCTGGATCTTTTGACTCAATTATTTTTGAGATTTTTTTCACGTTAAAACAAGCAGAATTTGTTTATTACTTTTAATTGCTGATAACATCTTGTTGTATCACTACACCACTGTTTTCCATTCTTTTAGTGAGGGACAAATAGATAGTTTGCTTTTTCTCCTATGCATAAAAAATGCAACAGAGAAAAATCTTGCCATTGTATCTCTGAGCATATGTGCACAATTCATTAAGTAATTAATGAATTAGTTTCAAATGGCTAGTCTGGGGACCTGGGGAGAGTAATGAGAGGATGGTGAAATGTAGACACCTGCCATCATTTTCCAAATTTTCTTCACTTGAAATGTCCTTGTATGAAGTATGATTGTGTCAAAATGCCCATGTTATGCTTGGTTTGGCATGTAGTTATATGATGCAAATAAATGTAAGGAATGGGAGGTTTGAAAAAAATGATTAACCTAGATTTTTTTCTGTGCCATGTCAAGGTGTGATCCCATTTTACCTAATAAGGCGCTCATTAACATGCCTTACCTGCAGGAACAAACACAAAATGTTGAAAGTCCATTTATATTGCATTGTTTTCTTTGTTTTAAATTATGCAAACAGATCAGTACTTTGGAAATCATTTATTCCTTATAAACATAATTGTTTTTTACAGTGAAGTCTTATTTTATACTTGCTTGAAAATTGCACTAGGTCATACTGTTCCAAATGTAACAAAATACAAAAGGATAAACAACTGCATTTATACTTAAAATATTGTTTCATTTACCCTTCTATTTATACTTGTGTAGCCTTAAAAATGTTTGTTGAAGTATTTTAATAATTGAAATACTCCCATATACATTCAATCACTATTGCATATATAATGGCCCTTTCATTTTACTTTCTGTAAGAATTGCCTGGGGAGTACTTAAGATATATATTTTTAGTTTCCATCATGGAATATTCTGATTCAGTATAGCTTGGGGGTATATATTTTGAATTTTAACTCCCTGTCCTTAACAACTAGCACCACTCCAATTGACTCTGGAAACAAACTTCCTCAGAAACACAGGTTGAAGCAACAAATGGAGTGGTGGTAGCCATGGCGATAGTTGTGGTGATGGTGGCACTGATGACACTGGTGATAACGGTGGTGGTGGTGGTGACAGCTGTGGTGATGTTGGAGGTGGTCGTGCTGATGGTGGTGATTGGATGGAGCTGGCATAATTCAAGCCTTTGGGATAAAATAACCCAAGGTTGAACCCTAGGTTTAATATCACATTTATCAGCTTGGTCAGGTTGGTTCACTTTTCTACACTGGAGATTTCTCATTTATAAAACAGATATAATAATTTACCTCATTCATAAGACATTCACAATGTCTAGCCTGTAGAAAGTACATAAAAAATGCCAACTGTTATATATTCCTAAAGTGTCTTTATTTCTTTTCTGATTTTGTAAACAACATCTTGAGGGTAGCTTTTCTATGGAAGAACAGAAATACATCTAAAACTCTAGATCTCTGAGTTTCAGCAACAAAAAGCCAAGGAATATTTTGGCATTTTATCATCCTCACTTCTGTAAATATTACTTAGTGACACTTTAACATTGGAAAACTTCAAAGGGCTCTTGGGGTCCAACGGGTTTGTGGCAAGATGACCAAACACACCAAGAAGGTGGGAATCGTGGGTAAACTCGGGACGGTTATGGCGCCTCCCTCAGGAAAAGGGTGACGAACATTGAAATCAGCCAGCGTGCCAAGCGCCCTTGCCCCTTCTGTGGCAAAACCAAGATGAAGAGACGAGCTGTGAGGATTGGGCACCGTGGTTCCCGCATGAAAACAGCAGCCGGTGGCGCCTGGACCTGCAACACCCCTTCTGCCGTCACAGTGAAGTCTGCCGCCCGAGGACTGAAGGAATGAAAGACCAGCAGGGCTCCGCACTTTGAAACATTGCTAGCCTATAATACATGGGTTAAGTTATATATATATATGAAAACTTCAAAGGTATTTATTTAGGAAGTATTATTTAAGTATCTATTCTTTGTCCTGAATGTCAGTCAGTAAAAGGATTGCATGTTAACATCGCATGTTCTGGAGACTAAATTTCACCTTTTTTTTCTTTTTTCTTTTTTTTGCCAGCCTATGAATATCTTACTCTCTCATGGAGACACTGAAGTGAAAAACTGGAAAGCTTCTCATCAAACACACGCTCTATTCCGTTCTCTCTCTCTCTCTCTCTCTCTCTCTTTCTCTCTCTTTCTCTCTCTCTGACTCTGGAGTATCTCATATGGTAACTTGTTTAAACTGCCTTACCCCAGATATATCAAGTTTATATCTCTGGAGCTGAATTAAAGCTCAAGAATCTAACTGGTGAAATAGCATATCGTGACTTTGGTATGGGTGGCCCATAGACAGTGCTTTGAGAAACACTAAGAAGTAGAGAGAGAACTCTGGAAATTGAACTCTTATAAGTTACTTGACCTCTGTGACTTTCTTCCTCTGTAAAAATGAGAAAATATATGAAGTGCCAGACATATTAGGTTGTTACTAGTTTTCTTCTTGTGGAAGGCAGAATGCTTAGTGGGTGAAAGCATGAGCTTTGGGATCACACTTGAAGCTTAAATCCTAGTTCCTCACCCCTTAGCTCAGTGACTTTAAAGAGCACTTAGGCTTTCTGCGCGCAGGTTTCTCATCTGTGATTTGGGAGTAATAACTGTAGCTGGAGCTACATTGTAGGACTTTTATGAAGATTAAATGAGATAAGGGATAAAACAGTTGGAAAATGACTGCTCTAAGGTAGTGCTTAACAAATTATATATATCTGTCTAATAATAAAAATTACTATTATTTCCTTTTTTCCCATCTAAGTATGCTAACGCATTTGTATACTTACTTACTGTCACATCAAGTTTACTTAAATCACACGTATAAATAAGTATTTAATTCATGGTATACTATTTTAATAACAGTATCAGGAAATTTTGCATGCAGGATGCATTATGTTATTAGTATTTTAAACTAAATAATAACATGGTTATTTAACTATTAACTATGGAATTAGTGGGAAATTTAAAGAATACAAATTCACCACATTTCAAGGGTTTTCTTAGTGTTTCAGTTTTGTCTCTTTTATTTTTACATGCTGTTTGGGTTAGTTCAAGTGATACATCCCCGGAATCAGCAGGTTTATGGGTAAGAAGACTAACACGATTCTGACATAATAGCTTCCAGGAAAGACCAATAATACAGAGTCTTTGGCATTGAAAGGGGTTTGTATTTTTTAATGGTGATTATTTTCAATATTAGAGTTAAAGACATCTTAAGCTTTTCAATATATATTTGTTTCTGGAGTTTTTGATTTAGTTATAAAAGGTTGTTTTATAATGGTTGGAGAAGAAAGCTTTCTATGCAAGGAAAAGTTTACTTTCTCTCTTACAAAAAAGTAATATTTAAAATTGGGATACCATTGTTTGCTATTCCCTCATAAAATTTTTAAGATATATATATTGATTGAATTGATAATTTAAGCTACGATGTTTTAAATTAGTTCATTGATATCTGTAATTATTTGTTGTTTTTTAAAATTTGTTTACTCTTGTTAATTTTCTATTTTTCTGGTATACTATCAGATTTTATTTACTTATTTCTAATAATTTTTATTGATTTCAGAGAGAGAAAGGGAGAGGGAGAGAGAGAGATAGAAACATCAATGATGAGAGAGTCATCGATCGGCTGCCCCCTGCACACCCTCTACTGGGGAATCAGGCCCACAACCCGGGCATGTGCCCCAGCCGGGAATTGAACCGTGACCTCTTGGTTCATAGGTCGATGCTCAACCGCTGAGCCACACCCGGCTGGGCTACTATCTCAGATTTTAAAGCCTGGGTTTATATTATATATCCAACATAAGCACATAGTAACAATAACAATGATGATGATAATAAGCAACATATACTGAGTATTAAATATTCTTAAGTATTAAGCTAAGGACTTCACCTACGTTATTTCAGTTTATCTTCCCAATAGTACTACAAATAGACCCATTTATGATCCCACTTGGTGCGCCATACAATGACTTTATTTGTATCAATACATTCTAAAAATCAACCTCAGGAAAAGTTAGTAAGCTATAATAGGCTCACTTTCTTGATGATTTGCACATTAGTTTGTGTAGTATTTTAAAATCTAAAGCAGTTCCACTAAAAGCAATGTAACAATTAAAATTTTTGTCACTTTATCAGGAATTCTTAATTAGTCATGTGAATTTTTAGGAATCTATGAAATTAAATGTGAAATATAATATATTTAAATGTATTTATCTTTCACCAGGCTCTAAAATAAGCCTATGAACTCAAAATTGTTAAGCAGTATTAAAGTAGCTCAGTAAAAATTATCTTTCTGAGAGCAGATATTTAGTAAAATGAAAATGAAGAAAATCCATTACACCCAAAATTATCATTTTATCAGTTTTTTCTTATTATTTCTTGTCCTAGAAATTCATTTTTACTTACTTTTACTGTTGTGATCATTTAAAATCTATTTTTTATTCTTCGTTACTTAATTTACTTTCTCCTCTGATTTATTGCCTTCTCAACTTATACTTAGAAATTTGAATGTAGGATAGCTATTTCTTTATTCTTGGCTAATTATTTCCTTTAGTTTTTAAAATGGGTATTTTTTAATAAAACTAGGCTGTGGAGTTATGGAAACCAAGTATTAAGATCTGTTTGCTAAGGAATGCTCAAAAGTTAGAGAATTCCCTACAAGGGAACTGTATAGAATGCTGCTCTTCAGCGTGTGGTGTGAGGGCCCTGCTAGTGTGTGAATTCTATTACCAGTCCATTCCTAGATGGGGGCAGAAAATGAGTGCTGTTATTTAGAAATATTAGAATTTGACTTGCTTTGAAATCCAAGGGCATGATAATTTTTATATAATTCATGTTATTGTTATTTTGTAAGACTTGGTCTGCAACATGGACTGGAAACTTGAAACCATGGCTCTTTAACCACAGATAGTTCGAGAAAGTGATGTAGACTTCTAGGCTCACCAGCTTCATTTGTCCTGTATAGCAATTAACAGAAGCATAGAAGAGAAATCATAACTTTCTTCCAGAATTTTAAGTTTTGAACTTTATGAAACTGGGGATGATGTTTTATATTTTCCACATATAGGTATTTTGAATTGTTGCAGTGCTTTGCTGGGAAAATATAGAATGTTGTTAAATTACCAGTTTTAGATGGGGAAAATATTTATTCTCTTTTCCTACTATAATACATATATATGTGCAGGGTGGGGCAAAATTAGGCTTACAGTTGTTCTTATGGAAAATAATACAATAATAATATAAGAATAAACTCTGTTTCATGCACTCACAACTCTAAACCTACTTTTGCCCCACCCTGTATGTGTGTGTGTATATCTATATATCTATCTATCTAGATATACATATATCTATCTACCTATCTATATATCTATAGATAGATATATATATAAATTAAGAGCATTAACTGCTATGAAGCATTTTACAGAGAGGTTTAGAGAAGTGTGACACAGAGGTGGTAGTTGGTGCTCTGAGAATGAATGAAAACATAAGAGAAAGAAAGGAGAGCTGAGAGTTCAGTCTTAGAATGCGAGTCTCATTGAGCCCAACGAGAATAGGATGGGGGGAAGCTATAAGGTCACCTGGGAAATTTAGGAATTTATAAAATTATTAAAGTATTTGTCAAATGCTATGTATTAATTATAACTAAAATGTTACTTAAATATTATATTACTACATATTAATGGAATGCTGAGGAGAGAAGTAATTATTTATTAAGATGACGGGATAGTAATCAAAGTAATCAATGAGGTTCCCTAGGCGAGAACATAGTGGAAGTTAGAAGGGGCACTGTGGTCAATCGAACACGCCTTGAATCTTCTTTCCTCTACTTTTAAGTAGACTTTATTTTTTGGAGCAGTTTTAGGTTCACAGCAAAATTGATCTGAAAGTTCAGGTACTTTCCATAGATCTTTTGCCTCCACACAATCATAATCTTCCGTATTATCAACATCCCCCACCAGAGTGGGACATTTTTATAACTGATGAACATTGACACACCATTATCACCCAGAGTCCATAATTTATATTAGGGCTTCTCTCGGTGTTGTGCATTCTATGGGTTTGGACAAATTTATAATCACATGTACCCACCATTATAGTATCATACAGAGTAGTTTCACTGCCCTAAAAATTCCTCTGTGCTCTCCCTATTTATTCCTCCCTCTTACCCTCCTTCCTCACTCCTGTCAACCACTTACCTTCTTACTGGCTTTAGAATTTTGGTTTTTCCAGAATGTCATATAGTCAGAATCATGCAGTATGTTGCCTTTTCACATTCCCTCTACTTTTGTGTGTGTGTGTGACTTCTCATTCACAGTTCTCAACTTAAATATAAAGTCCTTTTCATAAAAAAGCCTTCCTAAATCCACAGTCTCTGTCAGACTTTATGTTGATTTGTTGTGTTGCATCTTTAATTTTTTCATTGCAATACTTGTCATAGTTTATGTAATTAATAACCTGACAAAGCTCATTCCATAAGTTATAAATTCAAATCCCAGTTTCATTGGTTTATCTCATCTTATACTTTCATAGGTGTTCTAATAATACATAATTTTGTCTTATGTTTTATTTTTAATCTAGTATAGTCTTTACTTTTATTTTATTTTATTTATTTTATTTTATTTTGACTACCTAAAATTGTTATGAGCAAAGTTGGGTTCAATTTATATATGCCAAATAAGGTACTAGTTTATTGGGCACACTTTGGAATAGCCTTCAAATGCTTTAGTAGCCACCCTTCACTTACCTCCCACTGAAACCTATTTGGTGACAGTTACTAAAATTAGCAGTGTGCAATTAATGGATTTCATATCTAGTAGAGGCTGGAGAATTAGTGAAAATACTCTAAACACTCATTTTACAGAACAATTTTCTCAGCGTCCATTGATTTATCTGGGATTACAGAGCTACGCGGGACTGGAACCTCTGTATCCAACCTTGAATTCAAGGTTTCTTAGCCCACTACTAGGGGCTACTGCTTCCAAAACTCCTTCTTGGTAAATGAGGCCTCGAAAAAGTAGTAGAGTACTGGAAAAAGTAAGATTTGGAGTGTAAACCTAGAACTGAGAAGTTCTTTTTTTCTCCTTTCTTACTTACGGTCTTTCCCCCCCATTAATTTAAATTTTCATGAAAAGTGCATATTGTGGATAGCATTTTTCTTTTAGGTATTAATAGTCTAAGAAGCACAAAAAAGGAAGACGGCAGCCCTCTCATCTCCATTTTAAAGAACATTTGATAGAAGATACCCTGTGTCTTCTAATTCAGTGTTCCCAAATGTATTGGAATTCTGGCTTTTTCTCCCCTTTCATGCAAATTCTCAGCCTCAGACAGTAAACACATTATTTTGATATAATTTACTCTAGGGAATGATATGAAGGATATGGATTGTTGAATGATTCGCTGTGTCACAATGGCCTTAGTATACAACCACTATTTCTAACGATAGCCATGCCATCCAGTTCCTGAGATCCTTACTTTATTGATGAGGAAACTGACTCAGACTGGTTAATTTGCCCAAATTTACATAGCTCATTATCAGCACGGCCAGGTGTATCTAGTTGAAAGTGTGTGTTTGTGCTTGTTTTGCTTTCATGACACTAAATTCCCTCTATTATTAGAAAGTGTTTTTTCTAAGCTATCAAGAACAAATCCGTATTAACCATGGAATCATTGCTGTATTTGTGCTAACTATAAGATTTCGTCTTGGATTTCTTTCCCCATTTTAACAGTATATTAACCATTTAAGTCATTTTTGCCTTAATAGAAATATTTTGTGAATATCAGTTTCATAGAATAATCTTTCCATCTAAATGTGTATGGTTTTATTTTAAGTAGGTTGGCCAAGTGTGCTTCATGGTTCTTACCAGGAATGTGAACTTCTAATCCAAACAAATCTCAGTAGTCAAAATAAGTTAATGAATTAATACATACATTGCCTAATCCATGACATCATCAATTGTGAATGAGAAAATAACCTACCTTCTTCCATTTACTAACTTTGTGATTTAGGGAAATTAGTTAACCTTTTTGAACCTCGATTTTCTAACCTATAAAATTGGGATGACGACAGTAACCCCCTTACAAGGTTCCTTTGGGATCACAAGACAAAATGCATGTAAAACATTTGGCTCCATGCCTGACTCAGGGTAAGTGCTCAATAAATCCTTTAACCAGATCTTACTTGTCCCATCTGTGGATTGAACAGTTAGAACAATATTCCCCGATCTGGGAATGTTGCTATTATATAGTAGGTGTATTTTATAAGAGAAGTATGAATAAATGACACCCTTTTTCATCCATGCTAGGAGGTGTTTAAAAAGCCCCTGGTACCATACATCACAACCCTCTTTAATTCTGATGGGATTGTTGCAGTGTTCTAATTCTGGTAGTTGTATGTGATGAAGTACACAAAAGCTCTTGTTAGGATGGGGCGGGGAACCTCAGCAGCTCAATTGCTCAGTAGCTACAAGGTAAAACCTAATTTAACAGATCCATCAATATGAAGCCTCATCTACAAATGCTTTGCTCCCTTAGGAGGATCATGTCCAAATTACTGGTCAAAGGCTGAAAGGAACCAAATTATGATGAATTATTGTTGGGATATGATAGATGTCCTCTGTCTCAAGTTGACAGAACACGCATTCATGTGCAGTAGTTTACTTTTCCAAGTCTTTTAAATGTGTATTCACTAGGTCATCTAAGCTTTGGCAACTTTTCCCCTCTACTTACTATTTATTATGTAACAAAAAAGGGGTCATGTCTGGTGCTCTAGAAATATTGTTCAGAAGCCCCAAATAGTCATTGTCATGTCACTAAACTGGCATTGAAACCTGTAAGGTATATGTAGTATACCAAAGCACTTTACTTTCGCCTTATTGTGCAGATAAAGCTTTCTCTGAAATAGCTATTTCAAAAATAAAAAGGTCATTCACTCCCATGCTTTCGAGCAAGTTTCATGAGCTGACATAAAGCCTGAGACTGTATCAGGAATCACTGCCATGTGAGAGTCATCCTTAAAAGACAGCTTTACTTCTTTTATGTAGTAGATTCCTCTCCATTTCTGTAGAGATCTTTTTTTTTCTGTAGAGTCTACTTTTGTAAATGAAGTGATAAGCCCCTTGAATTAAGCTGCAAATCTGTCTTTAAATGATTTTCCGTAGTTAGTCCTGAGCCTGAATATGTTTGATCCAAACTACATAACAAAATGTCACGTGTGCTAAATTATTTCATTGTTGTTATACACATATAAATGGTTAATGAATTTATATTTTTTGAAGGGAGTTCTCTAACAGGCTTTCTTCAGGTTCACCTATGTAGAGACGTGGAAACAACCAGGTTCCTAGTTGTGATTCTCAAACATTTTGATCACAGAACCACTTTACACTCTTAAAAGCCATTGAGGACTTCAAAGAGCTTTCCTTTATGTGTGTTATACTTACAAGTATGTACTGCAGAGATAAACACAGATAGTTTCTTTCAGTATTTATGAATTAATTGTTTTTCTGCTGGGTTGTTCCTGACTCAGGGAACACGGAATGACAAGTCAATTGAGTTGGGGAGGAGCACATAGGGCACGGATGGTAATCAGGACAGAGACTCTAGGGTTTATGTTTTTTAAATGTTATTCCTACAGTATTATGTTTATCTGTGGATGTTTGTATATACAGGATGGGGCAAAAATAGGTTTACAGTTGTTCATATGGAAAATACTACAATAATTAATGAATAATAATACAAGGATAAACTGTGTTTCACGTACTCACAACTGTAAACCTATTTTTGCCAATATAAAGAAACAATTTTATGCTGTGTGCATGTTATGTCACATAGATCTACTTAAAAAAGTAATAGGAGTTGTTAATACTCTAAATGTTCCTGGGCCACCATGTAACCTAAAACTATTGTGAAGACCATGCCAATTTGTGGTACATACAAAGAAAACAAAAAAAGATATGCTCTGTGCTACTGGGAAATGATGTCTTGTTATGTAAAACTTTGTTGCATTTGTGTTCTTGGCCCCTTTGTGAAAGATCAGTTGACTGTAGATGTGTTGACTTATTTGTGGGCTCTATATAATCTCTTTTGTTGGTCTATGCATCTGTTTTAGTGCTAATACCATGCTGTTTTGATTATTGTGGCTTCATAACATATTTTTAAAATCAGGATATGTGATGCTTTCAGATTTGTTCTTCTCAACTTTTACAACTCAATAGCAAAAATTCAAACAACCCAATTAAGAAATGGGCAAAGGATCTGAATAGACATTTCTCAAAAGAAGGCATAAATATGGACAACAGATATATGAAAAAGTGCTCATCATCACTAATCATCAGGGAATGCAAATCAAAACCACAGTGAGCTAGCACTTCATACATGTTAGAATGGCTAATATCTAAAAGACTACAGATAGCAAGTGTTGGTGGGGAAAAAGGGATCCACTGTTGATGGGAATGTAAATTGGTGCAGCCATTATGGAAAACAGTATGGAGATTCCTCAAAAAATTAAAAATACAACTACTGTATGATCTAGCAATCTCACTTCTGGGTATATATCCATAGGAAATGAAGTCAGTATCTCTAAGAGATAGACTCCCAGATTTGTTGCACCATTATTTATAATGGCTAAGATATGAAAACAACCTAAAATATTATTTAGCCTTAACAAAGAAATTCCTGCCATTTGTGACAATGTGGATCAACCTGTCAAATAAGCCAGGGAGAAAAAGACAAATACTGCATGATCTCACTTGTATGTGGAATCGAAAATAGTCAAACTTATAGAAGCACAGAATAGAATAGTGATTGCCATGGGTTGGGAGAGAGGAGAAATGGGGAGATGTTGGTTAAAGGATACAGAGTTTTAGTTATGCAAGATAAGTAGGTTCTGTAGCTCTAATGTACACCATGGTGACTATTGCTAACAATACTGTATTGCAAACTTGGAATTTGCTGAGGGCAAATCCTAAGCGGTCTCACCATGCATATACACAAAAACAAAATGGTAACTATGTGAGGTGATGGATGTGTTAATTAGCTTGATTGTGATGATTTCACAATGTATATGTATGTCAAAACATCAATTTTATATCTTAAATATAAAAAAATTATTTGTCAATTGTGCCTCAATAAAGCTGAAAGAAAAAAACTATTGCATCTGTCCTATCTGAGAGGAAAACTGACAGTTAATTTGTCTCCTCTCTTACTTAAGTACTTCCACTACTCAGATTGTCTCCTCTCTGAAATATGTTTGTGTCCAAAGGCGACAGGAGCACATACTATAAACCTCATGACTTTGGATGGTGCCACTCTCTATTTTTCAGGATAAAGGAAAAGAGATGTGAAATGTTTCCCTGAGGTAAATGGTGTTAGTTTTAAAAGTGGATTTGTAATGTTATGGGTAATGTAGTACCAGTACTGAGCACGGCATCAATGATCAGGACTCCATACATTCTTTAATGCATTTATCTTTGTGGGTTTGTGCTGTGCAGGGCCTCCAGGCACAGGGCAACGGGCAGAGGCCCTTCACGCTGCTCCTGTGGGTGGTCCTGAGGATTTGTAATACATGGTTACTGTGACCACCACCTAAGGACAGTTGATCTTGTAATAATATATTTTAAGATATACATCTATATAGCTCTTGTGATTACCACCAAATGATTCATGTTAAAATATGAAATAACAATAAATGTTATGTAATAACTAGAAAAAAGTTGTAAACTAATTTAAATTCTAGTTTCTCACCATATACTTGGTCTTAAAAGTGTTTTGTTTTTTTATTTTATTTTTTTTACTTATTCTGTTAAAATATGACAAGGGATTAGGAGACTACATTGACATGAATATCATAATTTCTGTTCTTTAAAAAAAAAACTAATTTGTAATACTGCAGCAACATCAGTGATGGATATGCTGTTAACACTGCAGTAGAAATAAAACAAATAATTCTGCCAGCTATTTCAAGTGAATACTTAAAGTCTCTTATTTGGTGCTCTAGGAATTATTAAAATATAGTTGACCTTATATATTTTTTACCTTAATAAACAAACAAAAAATTTATATATATCCTTCTCTTAGGATTTTATTTTCTCTATTGCATCCAAAATATTAATATAAGAAGTTGACATTAGTATGAATCAAGACACTAACCTATGTAAAAAGTTACGTTTTAGTGTAAGAGTTGTATCAGATCTGTGAAAAGTTAAAAGAGAACAACTTTGCCTGGCCAGCATGGCTCAGTGGTTGAGCGTCAGTCTATGAACCAGGAGGTCACAGTTCGATCCATTCCCCATCAGGCACATACTAGGCTTGTGGGCTCGGTCCCCAGTAGGGGCCTGTGGAGGAGGCAGCCGATCCATGTTTCTCTCTCATCGATGTTTCCATCTCTCTATCCCTCTCCCTTCCTCTCTCTCTAAAATCAATAAAAACCATTTTTTTTTATTAAAAAAAGAGAGAACAACCTTAATTTTAGTATTATGTTCTACAGAACACACATAAATATATCCCATTAGAGAACCTGTGAATAGGATGATCTGGGGGTGGAGCTGTTGGGCCAATGTAAAACGAACACTGTTAAACATATTGGTTTAATATTTTGTATAAACCTTTTATCAATTACATTTCAACCAACATATGACAGAGTATTTTTCTCACATAAGAAAAAACCTTTAAAAATATTTTTTCCAGTTTTTAGAGATTATACAGCATGATTTACAGCATGGTTTAAGATGTATGGCATAATAATTTGACTTATATAAATATATAATTTTTTAATAGATTTAATCTTTATTATTGAAAGTATTACAGATGTCCCCTTTTTTCCCAGTTGGCCTCCTCCACCCCGCTCCCCCCACAAGCCTTCTCCACACTATTGTTTGTCCATGGGCTATGCATATATGCGTATAAATTCTTTGATTAATCTCTTCCCGTCCTCCCCCACTTCACTCTGAAATATGTCAGTCTGTTGCATGTTTCAGTTTTTCTGTATCTGTTTTGTTCATCAGTTTATTTTCTTCATTAGATTATATAATTTTAAATATGCAAAATCCATATATTTTAAAATTTGCATTACTTGATTGCTAATGAAATTGATCCTTAATTTTTATAACTATCAAACATTTGTGTATTTTTAATGTAAATTACCAGTTTATTTTACCATTAGAATTACTATCATTTGCTCCTTGTTGCAGAAGCTATAGAAACTCTGCCATTTCTCTGGAGGCTATTCTAGTGAGTGCCAGCCAACTTCCAGCTGCCAGTATCTGCATCTGTTTCTTTGAAGGTGTTCTCCAAAGCCACAGGGACCACTCCACCTCCAACACAGCACAGACCGCAGGTGTCAGAATTAACACGCTTTAAGGCAGCTTTGCACCAGTAGCTGGCAGGAATTGGTGGTAAACAGCCCATCTCGCTGACCCTTGTGTTTATAACTCTGAGGACTGTGTTATACACCATTTCCCTGAGTTTCCTGTAGGATTAAGCTATTGTCACCCACATTGGTAACTACTATGATAATGCTCCCTTTATTCGCTGTCTTCACTTCCTTGTCTCACTTAACCCCTCTCCTGCCATTGCTTTAAAGCACTTTCCACATAAATTATCCACACGTGAATTCTTTTCTTAGGATCAGCTTGGGGATACTGAACACCATTTCCAGACAAGAGTTGTTCTATGCCTTAAATGCTACAATATTTAAAATATCAATAATATAAGCATTTGTCAATTACGTAGCTTACACACAGTGTTTTAGTTTGTGGGTTTTTATAGCTTTCTCAGAGAAAAATTTTGCATTTTCGTTAGATAAAATGTATCCAATTGTTTCCTTTATAATTGCTGGCTTTAGAGCCATATTTATTTATTTTTTCCTAACTTCCCTCTAAAACATAAAAAAACAAAATACAGAAGACAGAAACCAAAAAACCCTCTTAGTACTCTTGCTGTTTTGTTTTTTACTTTTCACTTGGAATTTTGGTAGCAGATGGGGAAGGTGGAGATTCAAAGTTACTTTTTTTTCATATCAGTAACTCTTTCAGTACTATTCAGACATATTATTTGAAATCAAAACTTGCCAAACACCAATCAGAAAGAATATATGCACCCCTATGTTTATAGCAGCATTATTTACAATAGCTAAGATCTGGAAACAATCCAAGTGCCCATCAGTAGATGAGTGGATAAAAAAGCTGTGGGACATTCACACCATGGAATACTACGCAGCTGTAAAGAAGAAGGATCTCGTACCCTTTGGGACAGTGTGGATGGACCTGGAGAATATTACTATAAGCGAAATAAGCCAGGCAGAGAAAGACAAATATCACATGATCTCACTTATATGTGGAATCTAAGGAATAAAATAAATTGATGAACAAGATAGGACCACAGACATGGAAGCATGCAACAGACTGACAGATCTCAGAGGGAAGCCGGGAAGGAGGGTGGGAAGAGACTGACCAAACAACTTATAAGCGTCTACGCACAGCCCATGGACACAGACAACAGACAGGTGAAGACCTGGGGAGGAATGGGAGATGGGGAGAGGGGGGTAAAGGGGAGAAAATGGGGGACATCTGTAATACTCTCAGGAGTAAAATAAATTTAAAAAATATTTTAAAATGTAAAAAAACCCAAAAAACAACAAAAACTTGCCTTTGGTTATGTTAAGTTACAGAATTAGATCCTTAAACCAACTTTCTTTTCCCATTCTGTGCTCCTGTGTGGTCCTCTAATACCTGAGTCAAAACCTGCATTTAGGAGTGAATCTGATATTAAGCATATATATATATCATTGTGAATTTAAGTTACCATATTAACAAGGCCACCAGTTTACATATTTAAAGTTAACTCTTACTGTGAAAAGTTTGGTCTATTAAATGTGTATAAGGCATCATTGTATTACATTTAGACAAAAAGTCCACTCTTAACACCAGTCGTAGAAAGTAGTGAACATCTTAGTCCATCTTGGTTTTTGGTTTAAGGACAACTTTAGCAGTTTTAACAGCCTTTTCTATGCTTCACTTTCTTCATCACTGTCTGTAAATGGAAATATTTGTCATAAATCCCGTAAAACTTTTATCACAAAATAATATCTCAAGGCCTTTAGATAAAAACTCTTTGAGCTTGTGCAAACTTGTGATAGTAATATTACTACCAGAGTATCCATTTATCCGCTCAGGATTATATGTGTTTTATTATTATGTCAGGCAATACAATTCATATTAATAATTACCAGAATTTTTACTCATGATATTTTTAGCATAACTATATTCATAAAATGTGAGTCCTTTTATATGGTTAGTTTCTTATGAATTTATTAAGTCAGTAAAGAAACTTCAAAAATATTTCACATTACAAATGGCCAATGTTTGTTAAAAATGTGAAAATTATTTTAAATAATGTGAACCTGTTTTTCATTTCTTCTTTATTTGCTTTTTAGATTCAAATTACTCTTTCTTAGTTCATGCAACCTTCATCAGTTTTCCTCTAATTATATCTCATCCATCACTGTCCTATCACCCATCCTCTTTGCTTTCAAGCATTACTTATAAAATGATAAAAGAGGAAAATGTGCTTTTTTTTGCTAGTTAAAAAATGAAGAACTTACAACAAAATCTAAAATATGTAAGTTTATCTGACCAAAGTATATGATCATTCTGATCTTTACCTTTTTGTTTTCAAATATTTGTCTACTTCATTTAGGAATTTATATTTAATTCAAATTCAATGACAAATATAACTATATAAAGATAATATAGCAACATAATTTATAAAAAATTTTCTTCATGATACTAAGTTTGGAGCTGTTTTATATTCTAGGTTGATCTTTATAATAGTGATTTTACCCATTAAACATTCTAATCCTGAGTGTTCATATTAACACATTCCCTTTCATTGATGAGTTTTCTTCATATTTTTAGATTTAGAAATCATTTGCTTTATAAATAAGAAGATATAAACAATAATTTCTGCTTTGTATTGGGAACTATGTTGTCTAAGGAATCACAACTATGCAAGAAAGCTATTGAAATATGCAGGATTTAAAAATTGGATGGTTTTAAGGGCTCCGTAACTTGACTTTCATTCTTAGGATGAAATGATCGAAATATATTGTGCTTTTCTTATAGTCCTTTACATATACACACCATGCCGGCCCCCCCGGTTCTCGAGAAGGAGCAAATGACACTGAGATACAACTGAACTGGACTGTTCAAATGGTATTTTTAATTTCAAATGGTTTTCTTGGTTAAATTTCTATCTCATAACAGAGATCTGAATGTCAGCTCCAAATTATGTACTGAAACATCTGCATTAGCCTCTTCACCCCTCACTGGTGGGTCACCCATCTGTAGGCAAAGTGCCATGACTCCCTCTGCTACTTCCAGCTCCTACTGACGATGGACTAATCTTCCAACTTTGATAATATGTTTCTTTTATGTACCCCTAAAGCTCCCAGTCAAATTAAATCAAATCGAATAAAAAATCTTTTAAACTATTATTTTGTCCTGAAAGCAGTGTGCTATAGAACCATTTTAAATGAAAGCCAAATCCGTATCTAGAGATAGAGAAATGCTTTACAGAGAAGAGTGTTAGAATACCTGTTTTTCCCAATAAGTGTGTTAATATGATTATAGAAACAGAATAACCTTTACCTGAGCTTTGACCTTGACTCTTGGTTCACAGGTCCACAGAGTAAAATAATTATCTGGTTTCTAGAGAAGTGCTACACATTATTAAGATAATAAGTGTTAATACTCTGTAGTGGTAAGAATGGTCACAGATGCTTGGCAGATAAGCAGGGTGTACATCGGAAAGCATATTTTTACTGGGTTCTCTTGTTTTTTTTTCAAAGCATCTTCTGACAATTAGTGCAGAATTATGTTAAGGAGAAAGAAGTTGTCAAGTTATGTGTTCTGAATTATTAGATAAACAGGTCTGGTTTCTAAGTATGCAGCAAACTTATAATCTGGATGTGTAGGGTAGAAAAGAAATTTTAGTTAATTGAAGTCATGGGAGGTGGACCTGGATATTATGGTTTCCCTTCCTAGACAAGGGGAGGCTGATATCTAATGCGATATGTTAATAACAATACCAATATACAACAGCAATAGGTATTATTTATTTTTTCCAAGCACTAGATATATATACTTTATATATATTCCCTTAATTTCCTATCAGGCTTGTAAAGTAGACATTATTTTTAATAAAGAGAAAATTATTGTCTCAGAGTAGAAATGATTTGTCTATGATCACTAAAGATGGTAGGGACAAACCTGGGATTTGAATTATAATGTATATAACTCAAAGCCTATTCTTATTTCACTAGTCCTGTATTTCGCTGTTGGTAAGAGAGTGTTTCAACACACCTCAAGCATAAGATCTATTCAAGCATTACTGGTAGTAAGTGGTCAAACTTTTGAGGAAGGTAAAACAGGAAAATATTTCTTTCTATAGGTACATTCATTCGTCCTGTCACTCATTCAGTAAATATCCATTGGGTATCTTCTGTGTGCCAAGTTATATTTAAGGATAGATAGATACAAGCATCAGGATTCTTTGAGGTTCCCATATTGCAGATCCCATCCATGCCTGAGGGATGGGAGAATAGTGGAAATCCCATTGTTAATTTAGATAGGACTAGTATTTAGCCAACACACATTGGGATGGCTTTACCTGTTGTTGACAAATAGCCTTTGTTTCAAGTTCCTCCCTTACCCAGGGCCTTTTAACTGCCCCAGACCTTCTCTGAGACCATTACAGATCTCCCAAGCAACTAAAGGATTAATGTCTAATGAGGACCTTCAAGATTCTGCTTTTTCTCTAAGGTTGGCGGCTATTATGATTGATCAGGGTTTTCCCTTTTCACATCCAGCCACTTATTCAGTAAATATCTATTGAGTCCATCCCATTTCCCATGTTACAGGGACCTCGTGGTAGATGTGAGGGCCACACTGGCCCCAGCAATCTGTTGGATTTCCAGATGACTCACTGAATTGACTGCAGCTCTTGAACTGGCCCATTTACTCCAATCTCCCTCTACCCAGAGCAGGTCCAAATAACAGAAGGAAAGGGTGGCACCTCTGAGGAGGAAAGGTTTCCATCTACCCCCATGAGATTGTAGCCACATACCACTCTTCCTATCTCAGTCATCATCAGATAGAGCTTGGGTAGACTGTAGCCTCACTAGGACTTTGAGAAAGTGGACAGAGATGGAGAGAGCTGATGGGGGTGGGAGGAATTTAAACAGCCTCAGACAAAGACTGCTGACCCTTCTGGCAGTGGGGATATCTGCAAAGGAGTAAGAAGCAGAAGATGGGAGAAGCCTGCTGGAGTAATATGGGACCAGGAGATATTAGGAGTTCAGATCCTTGTTTTCAGCCTTCTCAGTTAAATCTCACCTCTAAGTCAGAGCATGACAGCTAGTCACAGGCATTAACAGCATCAATAATAACAATAAATCAAAGGCCAGACACCATTCCAACACTCTTGAATGTTCCTCATTTAATAGGCAAGGAAATTGAGGCACTGAAAGCTATTGAAAACTTAAATGTCAGGCAGAGCCAGGATTTAACTGGGGTATCCTGGCAATGGACTCCTCCATCACCACTTTATGCCACCTGTCACTTGACTTGAAGGATTAGTTTAACCCTATTAAAATGAGATTCAAATTTATTGTTGTTGTGTTTCAAGTGATACAGAAAATTTAACCTATAAGGATCTTGGAAATGGGCTAGAAAATATTTAAATGCACTTGTTATTAATTTAATGGAAGCTGAGGGAGGAGTCAGCACTTTGAACAGCGTTGATATGATGAGAAATCCTTTACTTGTTGATATACTTAATGACTATCAGTTAAGTGGGATTTATTGTTTAAAAGTTGGATGCAGTTCACTATGTCAAATCATGGATTAGACAGAGGCATTGCTAAGCCTTACCAAATAAAAAACTATATCAAACATTTCCAAAAACCCATAAATGATTTTGCAATTATGATAATTTGCACTATGATTTGTCACTCATATATTTGCAGTTTGATAATATATACTTTTGTTAAATTTAGAGAATAAACATGGATATATTTTAGATGGTATATGTATATACTGAATTACATAAACCATCAAAGCTTTTGGAATCTGTAGTACTTAAAATAGATAAATTAAGAAATGCTGATATGAATTGAAAGCATGGAAGCACATGGGACTTTTTCATAAGTCCTCATGCTTCTAGTTTTCATTATAGAGCTATGTTTAGTTAATTTTGATGTGTAATTCAAGTTTTATATAAAAGATTAATTTTTCAAATTAATAGGATATGTTGCATTATACATTTTCATCATAAAGTAAAACAAGATATACCAAAAAAAAAAAAAAATTAAGTTATCCCTTTAGATTCTTACTGAGAATGATAACAAGAAGATAACACAAGACTTCATTGAGATACAAATGATAGGTGGAGGCTACATTTTGTTATAATAAATCTCGCTCCTTTCTGCACATAGCCTTGCAGTGTGTGCAAATAAAATTTGTCCCTCAGCAAAATTAAAAATTGCTACTTGTCCAAGAACTTCAAGGACTCTCACAAATCTTCAAAACCACACATTTTAATTTGTGAAAGCCAAGCAAGGGTCTACTTGTGATTGATGACATATAGAAAGCCCCACAGAACCATGGACATTTCCAGCGAGACGGGATCAGATCATTCAGCCCAGTGCCTCATTACAAAGATGAAGCAACTGAGACCCCGATCCCTGGGCTCAAGAAGACTGTTTGTGGCAGGCCTGGGGTGGAATTTATATATAGCAGAAACACTGTTTTCAAGTATCTTATGTTGCCTCCTTTTCTCATTATGAGAAAAAAATTCAGTTATTTACAGTAATCATTTTTACCTCAGTGAAGTTTTAGAGGGAGTCCAGAAATAATCCATGTACCTATAGCAAATTAAGTAAATCTGTAACTAATTGAACTTCTGCAAGAGTGATAAAGTTGGCCAGAAAAGATTAGAAAGTGTCCTAAAAAAGGATGGCTTCCACATTGCAGTTTGTGGGTAGGACATACCATCTGGCCAATTTCTCAAAGACTGGAATGGAAGCAACGAAAGGTTGCCAACCCCCCAGGATCAGAAATGAGAGTCTCTGACAATGCCTATTAATTATGTCATAAAACTAACTAACTGGCCACATTCACATGCCGTGTGGCAGAGGTTAAAATGCAGCTCCTAAAACCTAAAAATGCAAGAGTATTTGGAACTTGGATATTGGAAGTCAGTAGCAGAATAAATAGGCGTTTTGATATTCTTTTATAAACTCTGTCTTTAAAACCCAAGTTTCAAGTCCCTCATGTGGAGAAGACTGTAGAGCTGAGCTCATGTTGTGCTGCTGGTTCCTTTCTTTTTCTAGTGGGATGATTTCATCCCACTCTGTTCAACAGCTGCCATCTAGCAGCAGCTTTTTCTTGTGAGTGGAGGTTTTTTTTTAAAACATAGCTACATAAAACAATAGACCACGTTGAACTCATCTGTCATTTGCCTCCCTCTGGAATGCATAAAGAGGCAACAGTTTATTTATAATCCCCATTATAATCTAAATAATATTTAATGAAGGCTAGTTTTGAAAGTTATCAGAGAAATCACATAATTCTACCTTTAGGTTATGAGAAAAAGCACAT
Organism: Miniopterus natalensis; assembly: GCF_054644295.1. Lineage (NCBI taxonomy): Eukaryota > Metazoa > Chordata > Mammalia > Chiroptera > Miniopteridae > Miniopterus > Miniopterus natalensis. The sequence goes on from NC_142081.1 coordinate 145,724,098, forward strand.
TGCAGTTACCTGCAATTTTCTGGACCCTGCTGAGGCATGCAGTTTGCTTGTCCGCTTTATCCAATTTTGAACATGACATTGCGGGGAACAAAAGATGAGAGCAGTTCATCCAAAATCTAGGGTTGTCACTGACAAAAAGCTAAAACATTTCTAAATCTGTGCTTGAGGGGAGAAAAGCAAAGTAAATTGACATATTTTGACCAAAGGTTCAAAATAAAGAGACTTTAAAAACTAGAATACTAAAAAAATATATTACCCATCTGTTAATTGTGCTCTGGTAAATCACTTTGATGGCTCCTCAACTGACGGAGTATTGATAATCCTTGCACCCCTTCCAAGTGAGATCTGCTTAATTGAAAAATAAAACATATTATGTCCAGTGTTCCCAACCTCCTGAGTGTCACATTTAACCCAGAAGATTTCATAAGTGGTTAGAGAGCCATGTATTGTTTGCTTTCTTTCTGATTCTTTTAATTTGTTATTAAAAGGTAGGGACATATCAACAAGTTGGGGATCAAATAATAGACGTCCCTCTGGCACAATGTCCAGACAGTTTGTCAGAGAAAATAATCCATTTGTAGAATGTTTATTTGTTCCTTTTAAGGTGCTTATTTGCTTGGCTGGGGATTAACGAAAGGTAATGCAGGACCGACAGAATGCTCATTTTCTTTCTGAGTTCTTGTGGCAATTTGTGTTTTATTTTTTTTTGAAAGGGAAAGGAACTAATGTATCCTGATGCCTTATGTGTTCTAGATGCTTTAAAAGCATTTTCTCATTTTATTGTCAAAAGAAATATGTAAGTCATGTGCTTTTCTTAAATAATGTATGCACGTGCCGTATTAAAATGAAAGATTTTATTAAAGTTATGTTTTTATTTCAAAGACTTTTGAAAATCAAAAGCTCAAAGGTCACATCAAATACACATCACAACCTCTTGAATTTCATTCTCTTAAGTTGAAAGATGGCAGGACATGAACTCTGGTATTTAAGTTCAAGTCTAGATTTTCAGACTTTAAAACCCTTGAGATTGGAAAGATTGAAAACACTTTTAAAAGATAGTCCTCCACAATTTTTGAGGTGAATTCAATATCTCTCATTTTGTATTGATTCCCAATTTGTGTGTCCCAGTTTTCAGCCTACAGGTATTGTTAGAAAAGTAAATACGTCTGAAAATAAGGTGAATTTTACCAAAGTTATCTTTGGAATAGAGGGAGTCATTTCAAATTCTCTTACAATAGCAGACACTCTTGCGACAAAGTCTCATTTCGAAAAGACACACTAATACAACTTTAATCACAACTAGATGCATATGCTTATAGAAGTCAGCTAAAAGAGTTTCATAAAAAAAAGAGGCAGAGAAATTTTATATTAACCTAATAAATGTATTTGGGTATATGAACTCATAGCTGTATGTTTACTGTTGTTGCCAACAAGCCATTTAAAGTGATTTAAAAAAATAGTTAAATGGTTATATTGTGGAGATTACTCATATATAAATGCAGAATGAAGAAAGCACTACTATTGTACTATAATGTAGAGATAAGTACATGTGGCTTAGGATGAAATTTGCCATGGCAGTGTTAAAATTTGTTTCAAAAATTGCTGTATTTTAAATTACTTAGATAGAAGTGAGGATAATATGCTCCAGGAAACTACGTGGCTAAAACTGTGGCTATACAACGAAAAGGCTGTTAATGTCTAAAATGCACATGAAGAGTTTTAATAAAACTGTTTCATGAGATGTGAGAACGGAACCAAGGAAATTTTTTATTAATAATTTAAATAGCCTCAATAGAGAATTGAGATAATATTGGTATTATCTCAATTTAGCTTTTGTTTTCACATTGAACAACACCCTCTTTCTCAATTGTATCATAAAAATTTCTGCTAGACTATCAGCCCCGTGAGGTTGCATTCTAGCATTTCTGAAACGTAACAGGCTTCAGTAAGTATCTGTTGGATAATGGATGGATTAAGAGTGATTTTTATTTGTCCCCATGAAAAAGAGGCAATTTCAGGACACTATTGATTTATTCATTCATCAAACATTCATTAGTACACTAGTCCAAACATTTTTTGTAGTGGATAAATATTGCCTTGATTCTGAAAAGTTCTGCTATTGTTTATTAGCCCTTTTGAATTTATTTGGCAATTATTCAAATTTTCTGAGGTTTAATTTACTTTTTCCTTGCTTTGATTATTTTATGTTTTTCTAAAATTTTAATTAACATATTCCAGTGTGACCAAAGATATTGCATATAACAAGAAAGATACATTTATAACATGAATTTTCTTATATTTTATCTATTGTGTGATATTTTCATTTTTAAGTTAAGCAATTCAGAAATAAAGAATTAAGGTTGCATTCATACTTCTTGCTCACAACCAATCCCAAGTAAAATAATATTGTTACATTCAGTAAACCATTTCAAATCTTACAATGATCTCCATGAAAACCAGTTATATATTGCTTTAATTTTTCTAGAAAATGCTATAACATTAATGTGGGCATAAAATATTTTTACTCCTTTGAATATGAGAAATTTATATAACAATACTTCTATGAATTTTGTTATAAATACTATTTATAGATCAAATATTATCTTAAGTATATCAAAATATCAAATCAATGTCAAAAGTATACTTAATGTTACATTTTTCCAAATACTGTTTTTCATAAATACTATTAGTATTTCTTAAATATAGAATATATTAATATATTTATCACCAAGTATATGATTTAAAGATATTCATATATTTTTCCTAAGCATTTTTGATAGTATATCCTAGATATTTAATATTTGAATTATTGAGAATTAATGTATTACATTAGAACATCACATTCTTATTTTTATACTGAATTACATCTCCATAAAAATATTCTATAAGTAAGTAGCAATTTAGTATCTATGGATCTATTTATGTTGAGCAGTAAAAGTCACAGGCAAGTCACTTTTATTTGTCATTATTGCCAAGAAAATAATTTGGCGAGAAAACAGGGTTATGGATTATGGGTTAAGTAAACTAAACATCAAATAAAATCAAGGAGGGGGGGAGAACAGGTGTTAGTTTATGAACATAATCATGCTTTGTTTATAAAGACTATGCCTATAACTTTCCTGTATCATATTAGTCCTATATACTGATGAATGTAAATTATAAATAAAGATTTAAAGAGAGAGAATTTTATAAATGTCATTTCATCCTTTAATGACATTGCTTATTTGGAGGAAAATAAGAAAGAAAGCGGCATAATATATTGTTTAGGAGACCTCATTGACCTTCTGTTATTATTATAATACTGTATGATATTTGCATGTATGTTCAAAACTTTTTACTTTCCTTACTTGGAAATAAAAGTAAAAAGAAGTAAGTTTTTAATTAAATAACTTTTTATATAACCACTCTACTGTCATGGCCTATGATAAAGTGAAAATAATAGTAAAAGTTATAATGAATTAGAAAATTAGCTAAAATTGTGTCCCCATGTCTTCCCTTTATATTAGTTCCAAGATGTTGTGTTCTAAATATGTTTAAGTAGAACTGATAATGACACATACGTCGTTGTGTGTATGTGTGTATGTACAAACATTCATGTACTATGATGTATCATGAATTCTAAAAGATTGATTTATATGATTAATATCAATTGTAAGTGCAATTTTTATTTTCTGATATATACAGAAATGTTTTCTATTTGTTTATCTTGATTTTGAATCTTATAGTCTTACTAAATTAACTTATTCTAGCAGTTTCCTTGTCTATTTCTTAGATTTTTATACATTGATAATAATGTTGTTTGCTAAAAAAGAAATATTACTTCTTGCTTTAAATATATTATGCCTCTTATTTCTTTTTTCTTCTGTTCTTTTGACTTAGCTATTACCTCCAGTATAATATTAAATGAAAATGGTGAGGGCTAACATTCTCGCCTTTTCCTCAGTTTTAGAGGGAAAGATGTTAGTATTTCACTATATTTAAGATGTAGGTTTTCAAAGATGTAGGTTTACATATATGTCATATATTCATTATAAGAGCACCTCTTTTACAAAACTGAGCTTCTTTGTCCCTCATAGGGCTTGTTGCATTACATGCTACTTAGTCTGGTATTTACCCTTAACTTTTTTTTAAACTAGTTTTTGATTATATCTCTGCCCAACTTTTACTATTTATTCTCTCTGTTATTTGAGTAACATATGATCATATCAATAGGTACTTAAAAAGCATTTAACAAAATTCAACAAAATTTCATGATAAAAACATAACAAATCAAAGATTGAAGGAATATTCCTCAAAATGATAAAGGCCATATATGACAAGTACACAGTTAACATCATAATCAATAGTAAAAAACTAAATGCTTTTTCTCTGTCTCCATTTGCAGATGACATAAAATACCTGAAGAAACAACCCAAAGCCTCCATAAAAATACCGTTAGAACTAATTAATGGATTCAGTAATGTTGCAGTATAGAATATCAACAAATAAAAATCAGTTATGTTTCTATACACTAACAATGAACTCTCTGAAAAACAATCCCATTTACAATAGCATCAATAGAATCAAACAATTTGGAATATTATGTTTAAGGTGGTAAACATCTGTACACTGAAAACTGTTAGACATTGATAAAATAAAGAAGACACAAATAAATAGATATAACATATTCGTGGATCGGAAGAATCAATAATGTTAAAATGGCCATACTACCCAAAGTGATATACATATTCAATGCAATCCCTATCCAAATTCCAGTGATATTTTCCACAGAAATAAAGAAAACAATCCTAAAATTCATCTGGAGTCACAGAGACCCCAAATAGCTAAAGCAATCTGAGAAAGCCATAGCCATCACACTACCTGAATTCAAAATAAACTACAAAGTTGTAGTAATTTAAAAAGTGTGGTACTGGAATAAAAATAGATAGACCAATGAAACAGATTTGACAGCCCAGAAATAACTCTACATAGATTAACTAATCTTTGAGAAGGGGACTAAAAATAAGGACATGATAGTCTCTTCAATAAATGGTGCTGAAAAAACTCAATGTTAACATGCAGAAGAATGAAGTTGGACCTTTATGTTATACCATAACAATAATTAACTCAAAATGGATTAAAGAATTAAATGTAAGGCCTGAAACTGTAAAACTCCTGAAGAAGCATAGGGAAAAGCCTCTTGACATTGGTCTTAGCAATGAATTTTTGAGTATGACACCAAAATCATAGCACAAGCAGAACAAATAAGTGGGGCCTGCATCAAACTAAAAGGCTTCTACACAACAAAGGAAACAATCAGCAAAAAAAAAAAGGCAATCAGCAAAAGGCTATAGAATGAAAGAAGTATTTGCAAGTCATATATCTGATAAAGGGTTATAGCCAAAATATATAAGAAACTGCTATAATTCAATAGGAAAAAAACAAATCCGATTTAAAAATGGACAAAATATCTGATTAGACATTTTTCCAAAGAAGACATACAAATGGTGAACAGATATATAAAAAGATGCTCAACATCACTAATCAGGGAAATGAAAATCAAAACCATAATGAGATATCACCTGACACATTTAGAGTGACTTATGAAAAGGCAAGCGATAACTGGCAAAGGCGTGGAGAAAAGGGATCGCCTGTACACTCTTGGTGGGAATGTAAAGTGGTACAGCCATTATGTAATAATAAAAAATAGAACGACCATATGATCCAGCGATCCCACTTCTTGGTGTTTATCCAAAGGAAATGAAATTAGGACCTTGAAAAGATATCTGCACAGCTATGTTCACTGCAGCATCATTTACAATATTCAAGATACGGCAACAAAATAACCTAAATCTCTGTCAATGAAAGAACGGATAAAGAAAATGTAATACGCACACATATGCGCCCATACAAAGTTAAAATGTGAGGTGATGGATTAACACATTGTGGTAATCAGTTCACAATGTACATGTTCATAAAATCAGCACATTATATACCTTAAATATGTACAGATTGTATTTCTCAGTTACACCTCAGTAAAGCTGAGGAGTGGGAAAGAAAGATAAAATGAGAAAGTTTTAAGAAGCAAGCATCTTTATGTGTTATTAGGGACCTATAGGGGGGAAAAAAGCAGAATGATTTTTCTGAGATATAAAATAGAAAGTTAAATAGCCTTATTGGAGTATAAGCAGTCTTTATAATTTAACACTGATGATTATTCTTAAAATTGTACACTGATATTTCAATTAAAGTTCTCATTCTGATGACCAGGTAAATCTTGAAAAGTGATAGTAACACAAACCTTGAAATTTAAAAGACTAAAATAGGAAGACTAAGGAAGTGAATTTGCATTTCAGATTCTAAATGAAATTTCAAAGTTACAGTTAAAAAAGATAGTATTTGGTGTTGAGAATGGAGAGATCACAGAAATTACTTAATAATAGATAGGTGTACAATAAAATCTGTACTTGTTTAAAAAATTCCTCATTTCACTTAACAAATCCATATATATGCAACGTGATTTAAAACTTGTGTACATATAACTATATATAATATAAATAATTATAGCATTGTTAATATTTACTTAAATATGTGGAAGAAAGACCCATATCTATATCTATTTATCATCTATCTATCTATCTATCTATCTATCTATCTATCTATCTATCTATCTATCTATCTATCTATCATCTATCTATCTATCTATCTATCTATCATCTATCTATCATCTATCTATCATCTATCTATCATCTATCTATCTATCATCTATCTATCTATCTATCTATCTATCTATCTATCTATCTATCTATCTATCTATCTATCTATCATCTATCATCTATCTATCTATCTATCTATCTATCTATCATCTATCATCTATCTATCTATCATCTATCATCTATCTATCTATCTATCTATCTATCTATCTATCTATCTATCTATCTATCTATCTATCATCTATCATCTATCATCTATCTATCTATCTATCTATCTATCATCTATCATCTATCTATCTATCATCTATCATCTATCTATCTATCTATCTATCTATCTATCTATCTATCTATCTATCTATCTATCTATCTATCTATCATCTATCTATCTATCTATCATCTATCTATCATCTATCTATCTATCATCTATCTATCTATCTATCATCTATCTATCTATCTATCTATCTATCTATCTATCTATCTATCTATCTATCTATCTATCTATCATCTATCTATCTATCTATCATCTATCTATCATCTATCTATCTATCATCTATCTATCTATCTATCTATCTATCTATCTATCTATCTATCTATCTATCTATCTATCATCTATCTATCTATCATCATCATCTATCTATCATCTATCTATCTATCTATCTATCTATCTATCTATCTATCTATCATCTATCTATCTATCTATCTATCTATCATCTATCTATCTATCTATCTATCTATCTATCTATCTATCTATCTATCATCTATCTATCATCTATCTATCTATCTATCTATCTATCTATCTATCTATCTATCTATCTATCTATCTATCATCTATCTATCTATCTATCATCTATCTATCATCTATCTATCTATCTATCTATCTATCTATCTATCTATCTATCTATCTATCTATCTATCATCTATCATCTATCTATCATCTATCATCTATCTATCATCTATATCTATCATCTATCTATCAATCATCTACCTACCTACCTACCTACCTACCTAACTAACTAACTACTTATCTATCAATCCCCTTTTAAATAGAATTAGAACAGTGGCTGGCATATAATACATATCCAATTAAATTGTTGTTGAATGAATAATTGATCATTCCTTCTGATCATTCCAGCAATTTAACTCTCTGTTACTGCTATAGGCATCTATTCTATTTCCACATTCCTTCGTAGACTTGGGAACATTGAGCATATGCTCTGTATCTCTCTGCATTTTTATCAAAGTGACTCGTACAGCATTTATTGTTGGCTCATATTAGTTATGATATGACTTTGTGAGAGATGTTAGTTCTGATGAATCAATAAATATATAATATTGTTGTCCTTGAAAACTGAAATTTTTGTATATACTTTGAATTTCAGAGCAAGAACTCAGGATCATAAAAATGCCATTTTATTGACACATGAGTAAGGCATAGAGTCTTATAAGGTAATTAGATTTTATCCACAAATTTTGTGTAAATATTAGTACTAATTCATGATTTTATTATATTTTTGGCATTTCTATGAATGTTAACTTTCATTTAGTCATTATTGTATCTCACTAGGTCAACTTTCCAAACTATAGCCATCATATATTTTACTTTTCCCATGCCATTGGGAAACTCAGAAATTAAAAAAAAACGTACAACTAGAAGGTTATTAAAGTTTCTGTGAAGTTTTAGTAAACCTAAAAAACAAAAAATGCTATTATTGCTTGTATATTTCAAGTTTAATAGTGATTTTTAACAATGAAATAGGGTTTATTGTCATAAAAATGATAACTTAATTTTAATTAACATTTTTTGATGGGATACAAGTCAAGGTGTCAATAAGGAAAGATGGATTTTGTTGTTCTTAAATGACTGGATAAAAGTAGCCATTATTTTAATGTTTATCTCCTTTAAATATAGACAAGATTATGTGTTATATTTACTAATATATTCTGATTTGGGCTGTGCTTTTACTTATAATGGAAATCACTTATTATTCAAGGTAGGCTTCTTCTGATCTGTTTCTGTCTTTCATTAAAGCATTTCATCGATCTTTTCTTATTTCTATTATAAATTGAGGAATAGCAAAGAGAAAAAATATTCTACTTTTCTCATAGCACCTAGCCTTGCACTGTCAGAAATGTCACAGGTTAATGGTACAGCACAGCTCCATTTATCTTATTCTGACAACTCAACCAAGCTAGCACAATCTAGCAGAAACAGTCTTCCTAGACCAGGTGACACTCTTGGCCTTTGTTCCTTTAATATGGTGGCTATGAGAGCCTTTATTGTGCAATAACTTTGTACAGAAACTTTTTGCTTTACTTTTTTTTTTTAGTATTCAATCAAGGGAGTTTTTAGAATTTAAAATCATGTCTCAAATATAAATATACAGAGTACCCTTAATTTCAACCAACCTAAGATTATCTAAAAACTGTAGATATCTTTAAAATATTTATCACTTGAGAGCTGTAAAAATTAGAGAATGTATTTTAATTATCTCACTTTTTGATTGCATAAACAGTTATTTTTTTCATCCTGAAAAGATTATTTTAGCATCAGGATTGATGTAATGTCTCCATTGCCCAGGTCACTTGGTAGATGAGTTTTAATATCTTTGTGGAATATTTCTCACTGTGTTGATGGAAATTTAAACAAGTTATGACACTTGAATATTTCTAAGTCCATTTCTTTGTTCTGAATATGATATTGAGTAATATCTTGCCTTCTCTGTCAAGGAAATAATCATATTAAAATAGTGCCTCTGTAATGCTTTTCTTTATTTTTGATTGGTCAGATTTAATATTTTTTCCATGTTATAGGAAATCAATTAAAAAAACAAAAGTAATATTTTGTTTTTAGGAACAATAGATACATAAATACATGTGTGTATATCTTGTTGTCATTTCCAGAGTAGTTTTTACATTTTTTAAATAAGTTAAAAATGTAGCCCAAAGTAATCTTTATCTTTTGCCTGATCACAAAACCATAAACATTTAATCACATTCTGCATTTATTGTTTTTTGTATAGTCAATTTTATAAATGTCTCATATTTTATTTTTATACTGATAATGTAGTCTATTGTCTCTGGAGACAATGAGATTTTTGAATAAATTTTATAATATTACTTTTTATTGTATTTTATAAGAATTTTTAGGATTAATAAGACAAAAATGAATAGCCATCTTTGAGTTTGAATAAAACATCCTCTAATAACATACTCTCTCCTAACTGTAATATTTTTACAATATACTTAATTATTTTGATATTCTACTTTTAATTATTAGTTTTATAAGGAAAAGTCATTTATTTTTGCTGAAGGACAAATGTGTTTTATTTATATGCAATCTGAATTTCAGATTAATATTCTGATAAAATACATATGAGCAAGATGTAATTTTGATTTAAATGTATACATAAATAATAAGAGATACTAGGTAAGTTATTTCTTATAATTAACAATGAAAAACCAGATGAGTATAACATTGTAGCAAAGAAGTGTCAGTTTTCAACATATTTTATGGTAATTTATGTGGTTTAAAAAATATTGAACTGCTTTTGTCCTTACTGAATTGCAGCTAATAGCACTTTAACATGATGGACATTGTATGATGGTGGCTGAAGTTGGTTCAGATATTCTCTTGAGACAGATTGTTGTTTAGTAAAATAAGCACAATTATTTTATTTCAGGATTAACAGTAACTCTAAGAGATAAGTTAATCAATTCAAATAGAGTCCTGGGCTTTTTCTACTTTTGGTGATTCTGAGCATTATATTGTAGGTCTGTAGCAAAACTGGCATGTCACACTGCATCATTTTGTGTTTTTTAAATTAGCCAATGAATTCCATTATTATTTTGCACTGATAGAGTGAATTATAAATGTTTTGTCTGGAAAATGTTTGCATATTTATATGGATTATAGACTAACAGCTGGTGCTTAATATGTAGATGATTATTAATTTATTTCACAACTTAGTTAATGTCAGAGAAGATTGATTCATTGTCTGATTAACAGTTTGATATTATCTATGGAATAATAGGCATATCAGCTTCATATAGATCTTTGCAAAATTTCTATGCCAAACTTCACAAATTCTATTTCGCTGACAAAGTTTTCTTTTGTTTTGACCATGTTACCAATTATTCCTATTTTGTTTATTTGGCAATCCTAATTCCTTTTATTCCATTACTACTGTCACATTTCAAAATGTTGTGCTATTCTCAGATTTTACAGATGAAATTATTTTTTAGCCAAATGTATCTGTATTGTTTTCAAGATTACTGCTCCTTGTAACCTTTCCAGTGTTTCAGACATTATTATTCAACCAATATTTGTGGAATGTCTACTTGGTGCAAGTTAATGTGCTCATGAATTCACTGTATTGGCTTAAATCATTCTTGGATTGTTTTTCTGACATTGACATTCTTAAGTGTATGCACAAGATTCACAACTAAGTAAGCTTTGGAACAAAACTACTCTTTTCTATGATCTTTATCTTATTTTGCTTCTCAAGGACTTCACACCTCTCTGTCAAACTTTGTATAGCAAGTAGGTGTTTTTTTTCCCCCAATCCTTTTTTATCTCAACATTTACAGGTAATATGAATATGTTCAAGTGGCAAAAATGCTAAACAAATAAATAAGCAAAACCACTTTTTTTTTTTTTGCATTATCAGTGAGTCATTAAATGTATGTGCCATTTGCTTGGAGTTAATACTAATGCTACTTTCATAAAGTAGTTTGCTTTCTTATCTAAAATTCACATTTTAAAATCATTATTTGACTATTTCACTAGCACATGTGATTGATGGCTTTTCAAGGCTTCTTCTCATTATTATTAGTAGTATTACAATTATGACTATGAACTTCTTACTCTAAATTTATTTTTAATCCCATTGTACTCACTTCTATACACACAGGGTGGGGCAAAAGTAGGTTTACAATTGTGAGTATGGGGAACACAGAATTATTCTTATATTGTTATTTATTAATTATTGTATTATTTTCCACTCAACTGTAAACATACTTTTGCCCCACCCTGTATTTAAGATGGTTAACATACTGAATAAAAATTTATACATAAGCATGGGAGATCAAAGTCAGGTAACATTGAGATATTTAATATAAATGTCTAGTCAGAGACAAGATATTTCCGAAGACTTTGCTTTGGAAAGCTTGGTATGAGACTTTTCTTTTAAGAAATGATGAGTAATTAAGATTGCTGACCATTATGATGCAATACAGTCTCTATTTTTCAATAAAAATTAATATAGAGGCAAATTTGGCCATGAATGAGAGTATTGTAAAATGTACCATTATTTTATGTACTAAGAACAAAAAATATACTACCAGTTTAACTATGACCATTAGACAATTTGTTGACTGAGGGATTTCAGTTATCTAGACATGCCACTGAAACACAACAGCCACTTTCATGTACAGACAGTAATAACTAAATTCTGATGTATGTTTGTCTAACAGTGATTGGAAGACAAATCCATATTTCAGAAATATTAAAATGTGAAAAGTAAGTTTCTTAGAATTGGTGATTACAGGGGTAGAGGGCGGTGGGGGGAGGTTGGAGAGGGCATAGAGGGGATAAATGGTGATAGAAAAAATAAAGCAAAATAAAATAAAGAAATATAGTAATACATATAAAGTGCTAAGCACAGTGCCTGACACAAACATTTAATAAAATATTAGAGTATTATTATTGAAAAATATGAAATTCAAACTGGATGTATATTTGATTTCTCTTGCTGCAAATTTTAAATTTAGTTTGGCGATATTTTCTAAGAATGTGTGAGCAAGTCTAGAGCTGTCAACCAGAACTGTGTACTTTAGGTTATTTGCTCTGGCACAGCTTTATTTTGACTGGCTAATGCTTGGTGGAAAATACACCCATGCATGCAATTTGTCTTCCAGCTTAAAAAGATTTGAAAATGTCTTGTTGAACCACAGCAGATTCTTATTGATAATCTTGCTAAAATCAGGAGCAATATCTGTTAATACAAAGTTCTCAAAGAATAGTGTTTTTTCTGACTTTACTACACATTATGTAGAAAACAAAATTGTATGTATAAATAATTTTGTCCTTTAAACATTTTATATGGAACCTAAGAAGAGAATACCTATTTTGTAAATATTTGGCTAATTACAGAATGTGTCAGTATGTATGTATAAGAAAATCCTTCAAGATAGTTTATATTATGTTCTATATTCTGTCTTAGCTAAGAGTTTCAGAAACGCACAGATCTCAGATCACTGTCTTTCTTTCTTATTTAGCTTGTTGGTTAAATATCATAGTTTAAATAAATGGGTTAGCACAGAAAAATTACTTTCCAATTTCATTTTAAAAACATTTTGGTACACTAGATACCTTACTAAAATAAATATATTTTTAGAATTTCATATTGAACAAGGTTATGCAATGGACTTCAAGGAGATGAAACTTTAATCTTTAGAGTACTGAGTGCATCCCTTTTATGTTTTGACTGAGTCGTCGAAGCTTTTATATGTCCCTAAATTCCCCAAGTATGGGCTCTTCAAGTTAGCAGATACCTATGTTTCTTAAACTTTATAAGTCTGATGAATTTAAATCTATGAAGTAAAATAAAATGAAAAAAGAAAAAAGAGAAAGAGGGAGAGAAGGAGAAAAATGAGAAGAGAAATGGGGGGGGGGGAAGAAGTGGAGAAGGAATCCAATATCTTCGATTAAAATTCTGTTTACGTGAGAGCAGGAGAGTTATGGGATACTCCACAAAGGAGGTGATAGTTTTTGAGTCTTGAAGAATAAATAGGAGTTTGTGATACTGATAAAGAGGGACAGTGCGTTTCAGATAGAAAAAGAAAGTATGAAGTGTGGAAGAGTGTGACATGTTGTTGGGAACTGCAAGTAATTTAATGATAGGGTTATATTGGCCCAGGATCATTATGACATACCTGGGTCAATTTTACTCAAACATTTTTGTAAAAAGAAAGTTTATAATAATTTTTCTGGTAGTAATTAAAACATTATTTTAATATTAAGCCAAATATAAATGTATTATAGATTGGAGAATAACATTTCTGAGATTTTATATAAATTGTCCACTTGGGAATAACCACTTATTTTTCAAATGATTAACCTCACCTCCCATGAGTAAAGATGAATTTTTCTCAGCAGTTATGGATATGTTGTCATGAAACTTTTAAGAATGTAAATGTAGGTGATAAGAAGTCGCTTTGGAAGTATTAGAAACTCAACATTTCACCCAAGATCAGTAACATCTGTGGGACAGAATTTGGAAAAGGGTATTTAGAGAATGTCTGAAAATAGCTTAAAGGTTAATGTTTCAGGCTACTGGGAGGCTTGTTCCGTGAAGTCACAGAGGGTCATTGGGATAGTCATTTTTGTTTCAACTAGATGGAAGGGGGCAGAAGTCCAGAGCCAGAGATTCCGTCTTGCACACATCTTTGCCATTTATATTTCATCATAGAGTGAGCAAATAAACATGCAGACCACATTTATCCGCAAGATAAATGTGTGCCCAAGGAAAAAGGAGTAGATTTACATTCATTCACCTCTAAATGATGCAATTAGAGAAATTCTTGGTTGAAATGATTTTACTTTAATTCTAAGAAGCACTGTTTATTATAGCCAAATTCACTGTTTATTATAGCGAAATTCCCTATTAAAAGACACCAAGTTGCATTTTCTAAAGTGGCAATTGTATTAGTTTGTTTGGGCTGTCATAACAAAACATCACAAATTGCATGACTTAAACAACAGAAATTTATGTTCTCATAGTTTTAGAGGCTAAAAGTATAAGATTATGGTTCCAGGCAATTCAGATTCGATGAAAGCTTTCTTCGAGGTTTGCAGATGGCCACCTTCTCAATATGGCTTTACATTGTCTTTTCTCATGTGTGCACATGGAGGTAAAGGTAGATCCTCTCTCCCTTCCCCTTCTTATAAAGATACCAGTCTTATCAATTTAGGGTTCCATGCTTATGACTTCATTTAACTTTGATTACCTCCTAAAGACCCTATCTTCAAATACAGTCACATTGGAGGTCAGGACTTCATAATATGAATTTGAGGAGAGCACAGTGCAGTCCATAGAACCTATATTTCATTGTCTTTGCCCATATAAAATGGACTTCTTCCACCATTTCTCCATAATTACTCTAATAAATATATTTTAAATTCTATCTATAGTGGAAAAAATCTGCACTTAACCACTGTAAATAATTCTTGAGAATAGAGAGGACATCTTTCAAGTCTTACAGTGAGCCAGCTAGATAGGGAGAATCTTTCTGGAAATAGAATGAAAAACCAAAATATCAGGGCCTTGACTTTTCTCGCCAAGTTTTCCGAACACTGCATAACTATAGATTAGTGCTCAAAAAGAATTTCTTTGAAAATTCAGCCAAACGTAACACAAAGAAGGGCATTTTCCTGTAACTTCTACAACTCTTCTTTCAACAAATATTCATTAAGAATTTATAATATGCCAAATATCATCCTAAGCATTGAGAAAACAACTTCCAAATCCGACGTTATGGAGCTTAAAGTATAGTAGGTGAAATGGCATGTGAATGGGAAGTTACAATAATTCGAAAAGTCCAGGCACTGCAGGAGCACCTAGGAAGGAGAAAGGAGCAGAACGAGAAGGGCTCATAAAGGGCTTCTTTGGCTGGCAGCTCCGGAAGGAGAAGTATTTAGCCTGGAAGTTATGTATGTGTATGTAGGGGGTGCATTTTGTGTATTGGGAAGAAGAGGATGGGGTAACATTGTTCCAGCCAGAGAAATAGTATATGGGAAGTTCTGGAGGTGAGAAAGAGCATGGGAATCGTGTCAAAATATTATCTTCCTGTCAGCTCTTAAGAAAACACATGGAATAATCCTCTAGTGACTATCATCTCATGTATAAATTCTTCAAAGATGTGAAATCCTCTATAATCATAAGAACTGTGAAAACTTTGTTATTTTATTCTACTTGCAAGCTAGAAAGTTAGTTTGCCCCAGTTCACGGGTGCTGGCAGGAGATAGGAGACACCTGGATCTGAGACGTAGCCCTTTCATTACTGCAGCAGCAGCAGTAAAAAGAGCGCCAGTATTTGCATCGTTAGGCCAAGACCCAGTTCCTTCAGGTGGGATGAAGGGCAGGTGATCCCTGTACACGCAGAAGGCGGCATTACAGGGGGGATATTCAGCTTCGGGAATCTGAATATTTTATGAGGTGCAGTAAGCCTGCCTGATATTTGCACAAGAAGGAGACATTATCTTTAGTAGACAGAAAAGTAAACGATGTGTCCTTTGCTCTGGAAGGATATACCATATCTTTCAAGGCTGTTCACTTTATAAACATCCTTGAAAAGTTAAACAAAACAATCAGTGTCTCTGCTTGTAAGAAATTTAAAGGACCCAGAGAGAATTGTTTCTCAACAATTTTAAAACTTTCTATAACCTTATTTTTTCTGAGTGTGCAATTTCATTCTCTTTTTATTCTTCAAAAAGTGTTCCACTTGGCCCAGTTTGCTGGTCTAGAAAAATCCCTGCCTTTCCTCTGCTTATCTATAAATTGCTAAAATGGACTGGTCCAAACAAAGCTCCCTTCTGTGTGTCAGGAACTTCGTGGAATCTCAGATTTTCCCGTACTTGCAGGGTAGCAGGTTAGCCAGTCACTGTAGCAAAGGACATGAGACTCCTGGTCAGCAACAAAGGACTTCATTCCTCACAGCAAAAGCAAAAGCTATAGCCAGAGCTTCATGTTTGTTTTTGTTGGTTCCCATGCTTCCCATATACCACAGAAATAGGCTTGCCAAAATTAGCAAATAAAAATATGGGATATTCAGTTAAATTTGAATTTCACGTAAGTATTTTTTCATGTACATATGTCTCATGCAGTATTTGAGGCATACATGAAAAGAGTTAATTGTTTATCCAAAATTCAAATTTAACTGGACATCCTGTATTTTATTTGACAACTGCAGATGGGGGCTATCCAGGGCCAGTGCTGGATACATACAGTGGGCTACGTGACAGGAGAGAGAACTGGAGCTTGAGAGATTTGCTGCCTGCTTATAGTTAGTGGAAGCAAGGCTATTCTGTGGGAAGAGATGAAGATATGTTATGTCATCTCTCAATGTTGCTCACTGAAGAAAAAAATCACACCTGTAAAATAGACCAGGAAAGAATAAGCAGGGCCTTGCATTCTTTGCCTGCTTAACAAGAATGTGCAGAAATCCTCAGGGCCCATGGCAGATCGTCTCTTCCAGCATTTAAGCACCCTCAATTTCCATCTAAAAGATTGTGCTTGGATATCAGACTCTAATTTTTGATATTTGTGTCTTCAGTATTTATTTAGTTCAGCCTAGCTTTGTCTTTTAATTTGCTCCTTAATCTTGGTGAGGCCAGAAAACATGTCCTACTTTTCCTTTTTTAAATCTTCACAGCATCTTTTATAATGTCCATACATAGATGCTACGTACAAGGACTTTTCAGGTAATTGATGACTTTTAGGATGAATAGTTTTTAGGTTGTTCATTCACAAGGATAATAGTAAACAAGGAATGAATTCTTTGGGAAAATATTTATCTGAACCCATTTGTAAGATGCATTTTTTTTAGCCAGGAGCAAGTTGTCTTGATGTGGGCCCTATAATACATCACAAATTTCTTTCGCTTTGTTATGTTCCTAATTACCTACTGTCTTCTTGTGTTATCCTTTCATATGTATTGTAAATGAGTAAGCCTGCTCATGTTTAAGACGTGTGTGGGTACTGCTTCTTTGTATTTCCTCTTGGACAAAACGAGAGGGTTTTCCATTTGAATTTTGAGATAATCAGATGCTAAACACATCAAATACACATGTAAGTGTGTGCGCACACACACACACACACACACACACATACACTCTTTCATTTTGTTACTTATCTCATCCCTTGACCACTGTCTGAACAGAGAGAGCAGTGAGGCGATGCTGTTCTTTATGCAAAAATAGCCTTTTAGACAGCCTTCGGGACTTTCATACTGAGTGGAAGGGATCTGTGCGCTTTTAGGGCAGGTGAGAAGGAGCATCTGTGATCAGGGGAAGAAATAAGAACATAAGAACAGATGGCTCCCTAGTTAGGTCCCATGTCAAGTTACATGTCACTTTAACTGATTTGTGTAAGTAACTTAGTAAGGAATCATTAAGCTATGTTCTGTGTCTCTTATATGCATGAAAGCCCTACTTATATCTAACACCACTCTGTTGATGTATGTCAAGTGACAATTCATAATAATAAAAAGCTTACTAGTATTGCTATTGCTGCTGTTCTACTTACCTAACAACCAATGAGAATATAAAACACACAGTAAAACAACCACCACAGCATGAGTCCTCAAATTGATTCTAGCAAGAAAGCTCCTTATAGTGAATACAAACCATTTGATTAACAAGGAAACAGCATTCCTTTGAGAAACAGTTCATTGCGTAATCATGTGTTTATACTCAGGTTGCCCATTTGAATGATATTAAAATTTTTGGATGAGCTGTTCTCTGAATGAGCCGGTAGCCTGAAAGAACTCATTTATTCAAAGTTTCTCATACTCTGAAATATTTTGCATTCCTAAAAGTGCTTTGTTCCTATGTGTATTATCTATTGAGGTTTATCAAAAGATCCAGTGTTTAATGGCTTACAGCAAAATATTTTATCTTATGATTTTATGGGTTGACTGGGTTCAGCTGGATAGTTCTCAGTTGGGGTTTCCCATTGAATTGCAATAGGATGTGAACTGGAGCTGGCATTACCTAAAAGCATGACTGAGCTGGATGTATCTGTGAAGTTTCTCTCATGACTGGAAGTTGATGCTGGCGTCTCACAGCTTGGCAGATGGGTTCCCAGAGGAAGCTTTAGGCTTCTTATGACCTAGCTTTGTAAATTCCAAAATATCTCTGCCACATTCTGTCAGCAAGGCAAGTCACAAAAGCCAGCTCAGGGTCAAGGGCAAGGGAATTAGACTCTAACTCTTGATGGAGGAACAGAAATGTCACATTGCAGGAGAGCATTTTGGATGCTCTTTGAGAAATATATTCTGCTACAGTTCCTTAGGGTTATTTACCTGAGTTTGAAGCATGTCTGGATTTTTATACTAAAGATTAGTTGTTATCAATACTAATTAGACAAAACTGAATGATAATAGAGACCTTGCTAATCACCATTCTTCTAAACTGTGATGTGGTGTCATCATAATCTAATAGAGATTTTCATAACTTCTAGCATGCATGTCTCTCTCTGTTACTCTGGCAGTCTTTCTTAATACTACCTGGACTACATTTGCTGCTGCTATCTAACACATTCTCCTTTCCTAGGCTAACTTGCCAGTGTATTACTTTCTCTAACTTGTAAAGAGATTTACGGGGCTCAGAGAATGGAAAGAAACATTCTGTATATCTTGTTATTTCTACCAATATGACATACCCTCATTATCTCTATCGAAGCTACTAAAGCCATATAACTTTAACATATAATTTAAGTTAAAAAGTTTGCAGTACAAATGAATCTTCCAGAAAAAGTACCCTTCGAATTCCTGCCAAATGCACTGATTATAATTCCTAACATTAAAATTGGCCACCAGAATAAATCATTTCCAATTTGAGACGTAGAGTTTTTAATATGAGATCAGAAGTCAGAAAATTAAACTGTAATCATAAAACAGTGAACCAATATGCACTTTATTTTTCTCATCTTTGAAATGGGGGTAATGATACCTGTTTACTTGTGCACCTATTTAATGCAAGGTATTGGGGATACAGCTTTGACCAAAATGAGCAAAAATCCTTGCCTCTGTAAATCTTGCATTCTAAAAGAGGGAGAAAACTTAAGTTAATATACATATGTTTAAATTTACAAATATTTTAGTTAGGTTAAATATAAGTATATTTAAGTTAAAATGTATGCACATTTTATCTAAATAATACCTCTATCCTTCATTTTGTGTTATAACATGAGCATGAAATAATTTTTCTAATAAGCTTATAAGCCAATGTATTAAAATAATATAGTACTAAATTTTTTAATCTGAGCAAATTTGATAGAATTAATTGTATTTATAATGATTTGAAGCTTCGTACATTTAAAGTGGAATGTCCCTTCTTTTTCTGCAAATAAAATCACTCTTACCTCTCATTCATTTTATAAATTAGTACAGGCACATATGAATTGATATAAACTGGTCAAGCTTTTGCCAAGAAATAATTCCCTAAAAATTAACCTGTGTTATTGTACAAATTTAAAGCTTTTTTTTTTTTGAGAAAATTTAGTGGTAACATATCATTGAACCCTAAGTTAGCAAATGCTGTTTTCCAAACCATACTTATATTACCACTCGTGATGTTTTTGACAAACAACAAATTAAGCGATCAGTTCTCATGCAGTCTGTGCTCAGAAATAAATGGAGTAGAAACAAATAAATAATGTCAAACAGCAAAAAAACAAAAGCAATAATAAAATAAAAATGATTTCCTAGTCTCTAAGAGTTTGTTACAAATAATGGAAAGGAAATTTAAAAGTATGACTCTAAAGCCTTCTTTTGCTAAATAGGTGGAAAATCATGTTATCTCTCTAAAATCCATTATGGAGAGTTTGTGTTCTGTTGCTACTTTGCCTATAAATATAAGGCTATAAAATTCAGAGCCATAGCAAGGAGAAAAAATAAAAAGCAGAGTATTGGTCCCATTCCTTTCCTTGGTAATTGATATTACTTAATATTTTTTCTTTCTGATCTCACTAAAAAGTTATCATGGCTTTTTAAGGTACCTTCATGTTTCAATGATTTTCCAAAAGCTCACATTTTATATTACCTTCTGTTGCAACTGCACATAACATGGTTGATTTTCTCTTACTATCGAAGGAGTATATATACATATATATATGTATATATACATATATATATGTGTCTCTGTGTGTGTGTGTATGCTCCAGCTAAATTGTACAAAGCATGTCATTATATAACTTACTAGCTATTCCAACATTTCCTTAATATGTAGCCAGAAGCAATTGAGATGTCAATAAAAATATATATTTTATCTAGCATATGTTAAGGATAGTGATTTGAAAGATGATTAAAATAAAGAACAAGACACAATAGTAAATGAGACGATTTTATTACCAAAAGAATTGCCAAAATATTATCAAATCAAAGCTTAATTCTTTTATTTTTTATTCTTCACCCAAAGATATGTTTCTTCTTGATTTGAGAGAGAGAGAGAAACATCTGTGAGTTGCCTCCCAGTATGTTCCCGACCAGGAATCGAACAGCAACCTCGGTATGTGCCCTGACTGGGAATCTAACCCGCAACCTAACCGAACCTGCCAGCCAGGGCAAGGCTTAATTCTTTACATATATAAATACATACACACACAGCACATTCATTTCATACTAATTTACTATCTTTGATGTTGCCTTTTACGTCACCATAATTACCACCAACCAGCACTTATTAATTGTAGCTATAAATGCAGTCAGGCCAGGCCTCAGAACTTAGTTTCTAAAGACCATTTTTCAATAAAATAAACGAGAGCTCCTTGGAAAAGTGATCAATTCTAGTACAGGGGCGAGGAAAATACATAAGTCTAAAACATCTTACAAAGCCAGAAAGTAAGAAAGTGCTGAAAAAAATAAAAGGGTTGGGATACCTCAATGGCCAAATCTGGAACAATTTGAGCATAAAATAATAACGTTGTATTATAACCCAAAGTACAAGATAAAATTAAAATACAGATTGACATAAATTAATGATTGAATAAATGAGGAAGAAGGAGCAGATCTTCCTTAGAGAAAAATTTTAAATAACCTGTGTGGGTCCTTTCCCTCTGGGAGGTGAAATATAATCCTCTTTCCCATTCTCCCCAATACTGCCTTCACCAAGTGATCAATGCTCGTATCACTAGTGTGAGTTATGTTAATATCATGTACTTTCTTTGATTATGTGAGGAGAAGGTATTTTTTTTGGTATTCTTTCCCCAAGCCCATTGTCGGAGTCCAATCATGAAAATTTTGTTTTCCTTTTTTTTTATTGTTTTGGTAGGCAAAATGTGTCTTGTTATAGACTATCAGATTTCATAATAATGATGATATTCTTAAATATTTCTTAACTGATTTTATTTTTTATGTGAAGTGTCTAGTCATGCAGTAGTACAATTTTTTCAGTTAATATTTTATAGTTTTCTTGGTTTTAAAGACTTTCAGATATATTAAGCGTGTTATACCATTTTCTGTCATGTACTTTGCAAATATTAGATAACTTGTCATTATTTGTAGGTGTATTTTGTACATAATATCAGAGATTCACTCTTACTCTTTGTAAGTGCTTCCTCTACTTTTGTTCTTACAAAAAACATAACCTGAAATTCAATAAACATTCTTTTATGTTTTTTCCATTTTTAATATTATTCATTTTTTTAAACATTTAACTATAATGCACCTGAAATCTATTTTGTTTCTTATTGTGAGGTAAAGATTTAACTTTCTTTTTGATAATAGATAACTAATAGTCTCATAATTAATTATTAACTAGTGCTTTTCTCACTGATTTAAAATGTTAACTTCACTGTATACTATGTTAGAACTATTTAATTTTTGAAATGCTCAATTTTTACATTATTACTATTTGAACCCTTATTTTTTGAAAACTCTAGAGAATTTTCAAAAAATCTACTGTATTCTACTCATTGCTTTTGTGTATTTAGTTTTGCCAAAGGTATATTTTGCTAATTGACTAATCACATGGTTTTCCATTTTTGACCTAATTATTTAATACATTTTTCTAATATCATTTCAAAACTTTAATATTGAAATAAACCAGACTTGCTCATAGTATTGTCTTTTGTTATGTAAGCTTAGTTATTGCTTATTAGCATTTCCTTTCTTATTTAGCACTCTGTTAATTGTGTATGTGTGTGTGTTGGTATCATCAGGTTTTTATATCATAGTTATACAAGTGAAAAAATTTGAAGTTTCCTATCTTTTTCTGTGCTCTGGATATGTGGTCTCTCTACATTAGATCCTAAACTCCGTGAGGACAGGGACTGTGCTTTTTTGCCCATCATTTTATTCTTAGTGTATAACTGGCTATCAGCACATAACAGGTAACATTGGGCGCATGCATTTATCAATTTGTACTTTATCTGTAACTTGAAAGATTGAAAACATACATGGTTAAAATTCTTTTGATCTAAGAGCCTTTTAAAGGCAGACATTTTATGACAAAAAAAATCCTTCATGATTTTTAAAAAATTTTCCCAGGAAATATTTTATTTAATTCACATTTTAAAATGTGTTAGTATAAATTTCTAGATAGTGTTATCTTAGCAATGTAGAAACATTACACCAATCTCTTTCTAGCATTTACTTTTATTTACTATAGTTCATATTATTCAAGAATAATATGTTCATTCCTGCAACCCAGATGCAGTTTTTCTCTTCTTTTGTATCTTGATTGGCATATTACTGTTTTTGTGTTCACCATTTAACGAAAAGAGTCATATTTCCAATGATCAAATACATTGTTCCTTCTTGCCCTACCTCACTACTACAGGTTGCTTTTAAAATCTTACTGCCACATCTAAAATTAAAAAGTCCTTTGCGAATATATGTTTTTGAGTTTTTTGGGTATATATATCCAGGAGAGAGATAGCTGGGTCGTATGGTAGCTCTATTCTTAATTTTTTTGAGGAATTGCCAGACCATTTTCCATAATGTCTGTACCAGTCTGTGTTCCCACCAGCAGTGAATGAGAGTTCCCTTTTCTCCACAACCTCTCCAGCTCTTGTTATTACTTATCTTGTACACCTCTGTGTTCATTGCAGCATTATTCGTGGTGGCCAAGACATGGAGACAACAAAGGTGTCCTTTGATAGAGGACTGGATAAAGAACATGTGGTGCGTATACACAATGGGATACTACTCAGCCATAGAAAAGATGAAATACTGCCATTTGTGACAACATGGATGGACCTGGAGAGTATTAGGCTAAGTGAAATAAGTCAGTCAGAAAAAGCTAAGAACCATATCATTTCACTCATACTTATGTGGGATGTAAAACTGAAACTGGTGGACACAAACAGCAGTGTAGTAGTTGCCAGAGGGAAAGGAGTGGGGGTTGGGGGGTGGGAGGTAAAGAGGGCCTAATATATGGTGACAGAAGATGATTTGAGTTTGGGTGGTGGGCACACAGTGCAATATACCGATCTTGTAACATACAAACCCACACCTGGAACCTATACCATCCTATTAATTAACGTCACCCAAATAAATTTAATTAAAAATAGTTATTTGCTCAATTAAAAGGTTCTTTGCTATTTAGTCATGAATCTAGTGAGTTATGTTTGACAGGACTCTTGCTTTCTCAGTCTAGTTAGCTGTGTCGTTGCGTAGACAGAAATTAATGTGGGGATAATTTGAAGCGGTCATGAAAACTATAGACCGGAGAATGTGTACTTTCCATGGTTAACCTTGCATTCATCTCCCTCTGCCCTACACTTTCTGCAGTGTAATTTGTTATTCCTCGTCCAACTTTGTCATGGGATCTGCTGATTATTGGATTTGCAGCCCCAGTTGCAGTACTGGAGGGCAACAGAGGATGGCTTTGAGTTACACAGAAACTGTTCCTACTCTTTAAAACCATGATGGTTTTTTGTTTTGTTTTGTTTTTGCTTTATTCGGTGGTGGTACTATGTCTCTGAGGTAAGAATGTGCATTAAGAGTTGATGGACATAATTTATTACCTTACCCTAAATGATTCTGCTTAATGACTCCATGTAACCTTTCATTATTAGGAATTCCCTCTGGAGTCAGGCAGATACTTGGCCATTTATCCTGATTTTCACTGCTTTGGTGGCTTTGTTTTCTTTCTTAGTTTTTAATACCTTTCTGTGGAAAAATTGAAGAAGAAAAATTAGGACCTCTTAGCTAGCTATTATTTTAACCTGAACCTTATCAGGAAATTATTTTTTTCAATGGAAGGAAATGTTCTGGGTGATTATATCAAGAATGCATATAAATATTTTACATGTACATTTTTCAGTGATGACAAATCAAGGTGGGAATAAATTATTTATGATCTTTAATATAAATCCACTTAGAGACAGAGGACAAACATTTGTTTATGAAATTAATTCAAGGTATATATAAGATTAGTTCAAATATAAATTCTAACATTATACAATCTGAATTATACTTCTTATTTCCTATATTTTTAGAGACCCCTTGATAATAAAGAAAATTTTAATTTTAATATAGGAAAGTATGGACAATATAAGTAATTCTATTAAATGCACTTTGTTAAATGTTTATCTTTATTGTTGAGATCATTACAGATGTCCCCCTTTTAATCCCACTGATCCCCTCTACCCCACATCCATCCCATCCCCAAGCCCTCCCCACACCAATGTCCCCGTCCATGGGCCACGCCCATAAACATACAAATTGCCTAATTAATCTCTTCCCCCCCACACCTCCCTCTCTGCCTTCCCTCTGAGATCCCTCAGTTTGTTCTAGGCTTCTGTGTCTCTAGATCCATTTTGTTCACCAGTCTGTTTATTATATTCCACATATAAGTGAGATCATTTGGTACTTGTGTTTCCCTGACTGGCTTATTTCACTTAGCATAATACTCTCTAGTTCCTTCAAAGGCTAAAAGGCTGTGCCAAAGGCTAAAAGGTTCTTTTTCTTTACAGCTGCATAGTATTCCATGGTGTAAATGTGCCACAGTTTTTTAATCCACTCATCTACTGATGGGCACTTGGGCTGTTTCCAAATCTTAGCTATTGTAAATTGGGCTGCTGTGAACATAGGGGTGCATAAGTCCTTTGTGATTGGTGTTTGGGGTTCCTTAGAATATATTCCTAGAAGCGGGATCACTGGGCCAAATGGCAGGTCAATTTTTAATCTTTTGAGGAAACTCCATACTGCTTTCCATAGTGGCTGCACCAGTCTGCATTCCACCAGCAGTGTACTAGGATGCCCTTTTCTCCACACCCTCGCCAGCTCTTGTAGTTCATTGACTTGTTGATGGCAGCCATTCTGACAGGTGTGAAGTGATAACTCATTGTGGTTTTAATTTGCATCTCTTTGGTGATTAGCAACGGTGAGCATTTTTTCATACATCTCTTAGCCATTTGTAAGTCCTTTTTGGAGAAGTGTCTATTTAGGTCCATTGCCCATTTTTTAATTGGATTATTTGCCTTCCTTTTGTTAAGTTGTATAAGTTCCTTATATATTTTGGATATTAACCCTTTATCCAGTGTGTCATTAGCAAATATGTTCTCCCATACAGTGGACTCCATTTTTGTTTTGTTGATGGTTTCCTTTGCTGTGCAGAAGCTTTTTATTTTGATGCAGTCCCATTTATTTATTTTTTCCTTAGTTTCTCTTGCCTTAGGCGATGTATTAGCAAACATATTGCTATGAGAGATGTCTGAGATTTTACTGCCTATGTTTTCCTCTAGGATTTTTATGGTTTCATGCCTTATATTTAAGTCTTTTATCCATTTTAAATTTACTTTTGTATATCATGTAGGTTGGTGGTCCGGTTTCATTTTTTTGCATGCATCTGTCCAATTTTTCCAACACCATTTAGTGAGAAGATCGTCTTTACTCCATTGTATGTTCTTGCCTCCTTTATCAAATATTAATTGACCGTAATGGCTTGGGTCAATTTCTGAGTTCTCTGTTCTGTTCCACTGATCAATATGTCTGTTCTTGTGCCAGTAGCAGGCTGTTTTGATTACAGTGGCTTTGTAGTATAACTTGATATCTGGTATTGTGATCCCTCCAACTTTGTTCTTCTTTAAGATTGCTGTGGCTATTTGGGGTGTTTTTTGATTCCATATAAATTTTTGAAGTGTTTTTTCTAGATCTGTAAAATGTGCTGTTGGTATTTTAATAGGGATTGCATTGAATTTATAGATTGCTTTGGGTAGTGTGGACATTTTAATGATGTTAATTCTTCCAATCCATGAACATGGTATATTTTTCCATTTGTTTATATGTTCCTCTGTTTCTTTTTTTAGGGTCCTGTAGTTTTCTGAGTAAAGGTCTTTTGCATCTTTGGCTAAGTTTATTCCTATGTATCTTATTTTTTTAGTTGCAATAGTAAATGGTATTGTTTTTTTAGTTTCTGTTTCTAAGAGTTCATTACTGGTGTATAAAAATGCCATCGATTTCTGGGTGTTAACTTTGTATCCTGCTACCTTGCTGAATTCATTTATTAAATCTAGTAGTTTTTTGGTGGAGTCTTTAGGATTATCTATGTACAATATCATGTCATCTGCAAATAATGACAGTTTTGTTTCCTCCTTTCCAATTTGAATGCCTTTTATGTTTTCTTCCTGTCTAATCGCTGTGGCTAGGACTTCTAGTACTATGTTGAATAAGAGTGGTGAAAGCAGATACCCATCTTGTTCCTGTTCTTAGGGGAAATGGTTTTAGTTTTTGCCCATTGAGCATGATGTTGGTTGTAGGTTTGTCATATATGTCCTTTATTATGTTGAGGTATGATCCCTCTATTCCCACTTTGCTGAGATTTTTTTTATTAAAAATGGGTGTTGGATTTTATCAAATGCTTTTTCTGCATCTATTGATATGATCATGTGATTTTTATCTTTTAATTTGTTTATGTGATGTATCACATTTATTGATTTGCGAATATTGTACCAGCCCTGCATCCCTGGAATAAATCCCACTTGGTCATGGTGTACGATCTTTTTAATATATTGCTGGATCTGATTTGCTAATATTTTGTTGAGGATTTTAGCATCTATGCTCATCAGGGATGTTGGCCTGTAATTCTCTTTCTTTGTAGTGTCTTTATCTGGTTTTGGAATTAGGCTAATGCTGGCCTTGTAAAGAGTTTGGAAGTGTTCCTTCCTCTTGGATCTTTTGAAATAGTTTGAGGAGGATAGGTGTTAATTCTTCTTTGAATGTTTGGTAAAACTCCCCTGTGAAGCCATCTGGGCCAGGGCTTTTGTGTGCTTGGAGCCCTTTGATTACTGCTTCAATTTTGTCAGCAGTTATTGGCCTATTTAGACCTTCTGACTTCCTGATTGAGTTTTGAAAGGTTTTATTTTTCTAGGAATTTATCCATTTCATCCAGGTTGTTCAGCTTGGTGGCATATAGTTGTTCACAGTATTCTTTTACAATCCTTTGCATTTCTGTTGGGTCAGTTGTTATTTCACCTCTTTCGTCTCTGATTTTGTTTATTTGGGTCCTCTCTTTGTTTCTTGATGAGTCTGGCTAAAGATTCATCAATCTTGTTTATCTTTTCAAAGAACCAGCTCTTGGTTTCATTGATCTTTTGTATTGATTTTTTAGTCCCTATGTCATTTATTTCTGCTCTAATCTTTATTATTTCTTTCCTTCTACTTACTCTGGGCTTTTCTTGTTGTTCCCTTTCTAAGTTTTTAAGTTGTAGGGTTAAAGAGTCTATTAGAAGTTTTTCTTGTTTTTTGAGGTAGGCTTGTAGTGCTGTGAACTTCCCTCTCAGAACTGCTTTCATTGTGTCCCATAGATTTGTAGTTGTCTGTTCATTTTCATTTGTTTCCAGGAAGTTTTTGATTTCTTTCTTAATCTCTTTGGTAACTCATTCATTGTTTAAAAACATGCTTTTCAGTCTCCATGTGTTCAAATGTCTTTCAGTGTTTTTATTGTAGTTGATTTCTAGTTTCATGCCATCATGATCCAAGAAGATGCTTGATATGATTCCAGTCTTCTTGAACTTATAGAAACTTGTTTTGTGTCGTAACATGTGGTCTATCTTTGCGAATGTCCCGTGTGCACTTGAGAAGTATATCTATTCTGCAGCTTTGGGGTAGAATGTTCTGTAAATGTTGATTAAATCCATCTGATCTAGTGTGTCATTTAGGGTCACTGTTTCCTTGTTGATTTTTTGTCTGGAAGACCTTTCCAGTGAAGTCAGTGGGGTGTTAAAGTCCCTGAGTATTACTATATTGCTATTGATCTCTCCCTTTAAGTCATCTAGAAGTTTTTAAAATAAATTTAGGTGCTCCTATATTGGGTGCATATATGTTTATCAAGGTTATATCCTCTTGCTGGATTGATCCCTTTAGTATTATGTAATGACCTTTCTTGTCTCTCATTAGGGTCTTCATTTGGAAGTCTATTTTGTCTGATATGAGTCTTGCTACCCCAGCTTTTTTTTCATTTCCATTTTCATGGAAAATTTTTTTCCATCCCTTCCCTCTCATCCTACATGAGTCTTTTGCTCTCAGGTGGGTCTCTTGTAGACAGCATATAGTTGGGTCATGTTTTCTTATCCATTCAGCCACCCTATATCTTTTTATTGGGGCATTTAATCTGTTTACATCTAAGGTTATTATTGAAAGATACTTATCCACTGACATTTTGTTTCTTTATAGGGGTTTCTCATTCTTTTTATTTCTACTTCTAATTATATCAGTCCCTTTAACATTTCCTATAATGCTGGTTTTGTAGTGATAAAGTCTTTTAACCTTTTTTTGTCTTGGAAGCTTTCTATTTCACCATCCAGCTTGATTGATAATCTTGCTGGATAGAGTAGTCTTGGTTTCAGATCCTTGTTTTGCATTACCTTGAATACTGCATGCCATTCTCTTCTGTCCTGTAGAGTGTCTGGTGAGAGGTCAGATGACAGCCTTATGGGAGCTCCTTTGTAGGTAATAGATTGCTTTTCTCTAGCTTCCTTTAAGATTCTCTCTTTGTCTTGGATTTTTGACATTTTAATTATGATGTGTCTGGGCATGGGCCTTTTTGGATTCTTCTTGCTTGGAACTTTCTGTGCCTCCAGAACCTGTGTGCCTTTTTTCTTGACCAGGTTAGGGAAGTTTTCTGCCATTATTTCATCAAACAGGTTCTCTAACCCCTGCTTACTTTCAACCTCCTCTAGGACTTCTATAATACGAATATTGTTACATTTTATGCTGTCCCACAGCTTCCTTAGACTGTCCTCCTGTTTTTTAATTGTTTTTTGTTTTTGGTTCTCTGATTGAATGATTTTTTTTTTTCTACCCTGTCTTCTAATTCACTGACCCAATCCTCAGCTTCTTCTAATCTGCTGTTTATTCCTTCTAATGATTCTTTATTTCTGCTATGTCATTCTTCATTTCTGACTGTTCATTTTTCATAGTTTCCAAATCTTTTTTCATGCTATTGAGCATCTTTACAATCAGTTTTCTGAACTCTATATCTGAGCTGCTTATCTCTGTTTCATTTGGCTCTTTTTCTGGAGACTTCTCTTGTTCTTTCATTTGGGGCTTGTTTTTTGGTCTCCCTGTTTTGGGTAAATGTTAGATCTGTTAGGATTCTCAGTCTTTTTGGCACAGGCCAATTTCAGACGAAGTTTGTGACTGGCCCTGAGCAACCCTGTTTGGGTATTAACCACCCCAGGCTTGAGGTCTCCACTGCTGGGGCTTGATGCATTTGGACAGGGCCGAGATGCACACTAAAGTCTGCTTTTCTGAGGCCCAGGTCCCAAAACAGATCAGACAAAGCCTCAAAGCACCCTGAGGTCTGCCTCAGTCTGCAGACTTGTTAATCTGATTCTCTTAATGAGCCTCAGGCTGTAGAAGCTCCACAGGGTGGGGCACTTGTTGTTATCAGTCTCTTAACAAGCCTCAGGCTGTAGAAACTCCTCTGGGCAGGGTGAGAGGCTCTCCAGCAGGGTGAGGCAATTGCTTCCCCCCTCAGGCAGAAGCTGAAAGTTCACCTCCCAAGAAAGATGTCCCCCCACAGTCTGGGGGAATGCCTCTCCCCAGACTCTACCCACACAGCTCCAGTCCACTCCATTCCTCCTCTGCAGGAGCCCAAGGTGAGTGGCTGCACACAAAATGTTTTGGGATGGCTCTTTAAGAGTGTGCCTGCAGTTCCAGCTGCCTCTCCCTGGCAGAGAGAAACCTGGCTGCTTTTCACAGCCAGATATTATGTGGGTACCTTTCTCAGGTGTGGGCTCTTGTCTTGGAAGCCCAGCCTGGGGTTTATGCCCAAGTCCTCAGTGGGAACCCCCCACAGCTGAGATCCTTCTGGACCTTCAGCTGCTGCCTGTGGGAGCCCAGCCAGCCCTCTGGCATCCACACTTTCTACCAGTCTCTTTGTGGTCTCCATTTTTCCTCTTTGGTTATGAGGGTGCTCTCCAGCTCGTCTTCAGTTGGTTTTTAGAATGGTTTTCAGGATGATTTTTCTGTGTTTTAGTTGTAAATCCAGATTAGTCCGGGGGAATGTCAGTGTAGCTTCCACTCAGCCCGCCGTCATCTTGGATCTCTCCCTAAATGCAGTTTTAAAATAAAGTATTACAAACATTTTAGTAGGGAGTTGCCATGTAGAAGAAATACCATAGAAGCAGGGCATAATAATATCCTTCTTTCACTTGCTAACTGTAGAACTTTTGAACATCTAGTAACCATTACACTCAGGATATTATGATGATATTCTAGAGGACATTTGAAATTTTGGTCTCTTTCACTTCTTCCACCTTTCTTATGACAACAGAGCTCATTTTTTTAAATAAATGGGAAAATAATCCATGTCTGGTCCAAGTACTATAATCCCTTGGCCAGATAAATTGATTTGGAGATGACCTAGTGACTCAGAAAGGCCTATCGGACTCTACCCTGGGAATTTTCCATCTAAGACATTAAGAAATAATGCCTATTTTTACAGGATAGTAGGTAAACCAAAATGCCCATGTGACTAATGTGCTAAGTAAGCACATGTGTGAATTTTATGTTTACTATCCCTTTAAAGTTTAATCATATGCAACATATCCTTGCCCTTGGTTTAAAAACTCAAGCAGGCTCATAACTTTTCCACCCACCTTTAGAAAATAGACACATGCTATACCATAGTCACTTTATCCTGAAAGAAATCTCAACTAAGAAATTTAAATATCCCAGTCCCGTTTTTAATCCCCAAACTGCAAAATTCACTAGATTGCAATTGTGATTGCAATTGTTTTTCTTTCCTTTCTCCAGCTTGCACCTGCAGGTGAAAGAGAACGTAGTGTGGTTGCCATCTCTTTTTCTTCAACTTGAGCTTCTCTCTCTCTCTCTCACCCCCACTTTCTAGTTGTGGTTTTGGACTTCATAGGGACCAGCTTCACAGTTCTTACCTGAACTGGATAATAAGTTGACTAAGCCCTCTGGGATGGCAGGTGTATAAAGGTGAATCTCATGCACACTTTTGTGGGACTAGGGGTTCCCTCTTGGACCCATCTCTCTATTTACTTGATCCAGGCAGATACCTTTGTATTTTGGGTGGTCCACTTATGGCCCTTTTGCAGCCATTAGGCAACCTGTAGACTCCTTCTGTTGATGTTCTCTTGTCATTCTAGGTGGTTCTGTTAGACAGGACTCAATACACATTCAGTCTGGTTTTCCCTGTCTTGTAACACAAACCTGATTTATGAGAAAAACTCAGGCATGTTCAGCCCCTTCAAAGTCTGATGGTATAGTCCAATCCAGATATCCTAGGCAGAAGTCTAGCTCAGGGAATGCATTTCAAAAATCTTTGAGGTTTTTTTTAATGCCCCCTTTCTAGACTTGTTGAAAGGATGCACTCTACCTCGTCCCCCAAAATGGGTGTGTTGGGGAGTCATATCACAGTGACAGCTCTTTTCACCCATTTTATCTTCTTCTCTGTGATGCCTTCTAGTATCCTTGCTCTGGGTGGTGAATCTGAGTCATGGAACAAGTTCTTCATCATTGCCCTTGCAAATTCTTCATATCTCCAATATAATGCCTGGAAGAGGCCCCCTGACCCCACTACCTTATATAATCTGTGCTGTTATGGGGAGAGAGAGGGAGGGAGGCAGGCAGGAAGGAGAGAGCATGCTATGATGAAATGTTTTGAGGTGCAAAATTCTGCAGCCGCTGAAGCAGCTGATCTTACCATTGCTGCTGTTACTGCTGTAACTACTATTGCAGTAGCTGATATACATTTTAAAAATGTGTATCAAACTGTGGGCAAAAATCAATACCTTGAAAACCTCGTTGAAGGTTATTCAGTGAAGGTGTTTTTTCTGTTGGAAGCAAAACCAGAAATATATCCCTCGTTTTGTTTATGCTGTAACTACTTCTTTGTTTTGTTATTTTTTGTATCATTTAGAAGGGAGATAACTGCAGTTCTGTATCATTTGTGATACT
The DNA here is from genome assembly GCF_054644295.1 of Miniopterus natalensis. Classification (NCBI taxonomy): domain Eukaryota; kingdom Metazoa; phylum Chordata; class Mammalia; order Chiroptera; family Miniopteridae; genus Miniopterus; species Miniopterus natalensis. The sequence continues at coordinate 145,756,944 of NC_142081.1, forward strand.
AATTTTAGCCCATAAGTGCCAGTACTTTTGAAATTTAATTTTAAAAGTTGCACACCAATTTCTTATTTCTCTTAGATCTATCTTTGTAAACTATACTTCTGGAATTATAGGCATAACAGAAAGGATGGAAGCACCTGAAAAAATGCAAGTACTTAGACATATTTTCAAAACTGAAAGACAAAATAATATAAACACTTTAAAAATTAAATAAATTGTCACAGTCTTTTAGTTATTGATTTGGACTCAGTGTAGTATTATAAACGATACAATGGTAAATTGTGATTTAAAGACTAAATTTCAAAAAACATTGCTCTGCTAGAAATAAAACCATTCAGTCGGTGATCACAATGTGTATTATAGTTAATCAGTCCTTTTTTTGAAGTACATCTATAAGACAGAATAACCACAAAGTCTGTATTTATCTCTGAACTTGACCTATATATTTATGATTATTTATTTATTTATTTTTTTACTTTTCCCAATAAAATATTTTTATACTTAATCTTTGGCAAAATGAAGCTCCTCCGTGATAGAGAGTTTCATTTATGGGATTTGCAGAAAATGTGCAGCCTCTAGTGAGCAGGGCTCCTAAGTGTTCACTGGTTATATTTATATTCAGTAATGGTATCAGTTAAGAGCTAAAATAAAACAAAACTTGCTTTAAAATAGGGATATTTAACAGTCTTTATTTAGAGAATGGTGTCCATCTGGAAAACATTGCTTCTCTTTAGAACACATAATGTGGTGCCATTGAAGGTCAAACACTAAAATCACTATCAGAATACTCTGCGTCACATGATGGGAAGAGCAAACATTTAAAAATGGACCTCATCAACATCCTGTGTCATGGAAGGTCCTAGACCATTGCAAGTCATTCCAAAGAAGGAGAATAGAACTGAGCTGCTGCTTGAAAGAAATTTGTCTTTCAGTTCTTATCTAGGAATGAAAATTAGATCTAAAAACTCCATAGCAGGAGTTTCTATGACATATATAAAACTCACAGAATGAAATTGCCATGGCATTGAGCTAGTTTTTTGAATTATTTTTTGTGGGATGTTTTGAGGTGATATTGAGGAACTAGTACTAGGGTTCCTTCCTTCCCTCCTTCCTTTCCCTCCCTCCCTCCCTCCCTCCCTCCCTCCCTCCCTCATTTTTTTTTTCAATATACAATTCAGTTTTCTTTTTTTTTAAAAAAATAATACAGATCAAATTTAAAAAGCTCATTTCCTTGGATAAATGTATGAATTATCTAATGGGTATTGAAGCTACCTAAGTTTGTACAGTATCTGATTGCAGTGTAGCAATCATAATGATTCTATTATATTTACACATATTTAATTCTGTTTAATTTTTATATTATCAGTAGTTTACTATGAAAAAGCAATACCTTATACAGCACTTCCAAATCACAGTTCATTTCCAAAATATTAATTTAATTGTTAACAATAGGTTTAATTGCAACATATTTAATTCAATACAGAAAGTGCAGAGCTCGGAATAATGAACTGGATTTTAGTTCCGGGTTCATATATTAGTCTTCTTGCAACTTTGGGAAACTAACATAATGTAAACTCTTTAGGCCTTTGATATATGCTTCTTAAAATGTTTCATGGAGACATCTAAATTCAGTGAGGTAGTGTGTGTATCAAATGCATGTAAGCATATTCTAAATTCTAATCTAAACACTTTCAGCACTGTTAGGTATATTGTATATTAGAGCAGGATATATAGGTTTTCACAGGGTTGGAAATTTTCTTGTTTTTGGAAATTATTTTTTAAAAGTGTATCTAATATAGAAGGTCACATCCCTATACCTCTATCAGTAGTAAGATATGAAAAGTAAAGAAATATTACAGATTGGAACTGGATTATTTATGTTTCTGTGTATCAAAAAAGATAGGAAACAAATGGATATAATTGTTCAACTAAGTACGTCTTAAATGTGTACACCACAGAGCTGAGAATAGCTGTGAAGATCTAGCTCTTCAATGGGTTAATTTCCTTTACTCTAGACAGTTGAAAGGTTAACATAGGGTCTCAGGGCAACTGAACCACTTTTGGTTTATTTTTTGGAGAGTAGCAATATATTTTAAAATTCTATATTGTTGCCAGGCCAGGCATGGCTCAGTGGTTGAGCATGGGCCTAGGATCCAGGAGATCACGGTTCGATTTCCGGTCAGGGCACATGCCCGGGTTGTGGGCTGGATCCCCAGTTGAGGGTGTGCAGGAGGCAGCCGATCAATGACTCTCTCATCATTGATGTTTCTATCTCTCCCTCTCCCTCTCCCTCTCCCTCCGCCTCCCCCTCCCCCTCCCCTCCCCCTCTCCCTTTCTCTCTCTGAAATCAATAAAGATATATTTTCAAAAAAATTCTTTATTGTTAAACTTTTCTTAAGAAGAAGAAGGGGGGCATCCATCAGTGGCTGGAAAAGGCTTTTCATCTCATGTGGCAGCACCAGGTCCACAGCTGCTGTGAACTGTTCCTGTGGCAGGATGAGCGCAGGCTGGGACCGGTGGTCATCATTTTGGCTACGTGGACCATCATAGGCTTCTTCACTGGTGCCTTGTCCACCGTTCCTGTCCTTGACCTGGGCTCAACTGCCGTTAAAGAAGTCCTGAAGTGGCTGCTGTGGCTCCGGAAGGATGTCACAGCTCAAATTTGGACACATTTTGGCAGCAGGTTGCAGACAGAATCCTGTTCGACAAGCCAGTGTGAGTGTAGGGATCCCCTGCTCTGTTCCAGCACGCAGCTGCCAAATGGCTTGTGGGCCGGGCCCAAGAGCTGTGTGCCTTGCAGCCCAGTCAATCAGGATAGAAAACTCCAGCACCGTGGTTGCAGGAGGCATGGAAAGTATGAGTAAGGCTCCTGCCCTGGTTCACTTAGGGTCAGGAGTCAGGCTGGGAGAAATACCACTAACTGACAGTATTCTCAGCCATGGGCTTACAGAGGCATTTCAAAGCTATCACATGGGCATTACAGCTGAAAATGTAGCCAAAAAACAGCAAGTAAGTAGTGAAGATCAGGATAAGTTTGCAGTTCTGGCCCAGAACAAGACAGAGAATGCACAGAAAGCTGGTCATGTTAACAAACGGATCACACCAGCTTTTGTATCTTCTAGAAAAAGGGTCTTCATGAAGTTAAAAGCCGAGTTTCCTCATCAGGGAGCAACAGTAGCCCTGTCTAAACTAAATCCTGACTTCCTTACAGATGGAGCAGGAGCAGTCACCCCAGCTTCAGGAATAAATGATGGTGCTGCAGCTATTTTATAATTAGATCTATGATTCAGTCTGAGTTAATTATTGTGAAAGGTGTAAGGTTGTTTCTTGAATAACTTTTTTACATGTAAATATCCAGTTGTTCCAGTACTGTTTGTTGAAGGGACTGCCTGTTATTCCATTGTATTGTCTTTGCTCCTTTGTCAAAAATCCTTTGACTGTATTTATGGAGGTCTGTGTCTGGGTTCCTCTGTTCTCTTTCACAGATGTTGCTTTTTCACTCTTTTGATTCTGTCCTTTGATGCATCCTTTATGGTTAATGTAAGATAAACTTCTGAACTTGATAGATAAATAATCAGAAATATAACATTATAATAGTGGTTATGTTTAAATGAGGTTATGTATTTCTATTTCCTTTTCCCCTTTATGATTTACATTTTCAAAACATTTTACATTTTCTCACTTAACAATATAGTATAAATGTCCCATAACATTACATAACTTATTTTTTAAATAACACCATGGTATTGGCATATATGTATTCACAAAATACATATTCCAAATTCATTGTCATTTCCTTATAGTTGGTCATTCAGATTGCCTCCATATTTTTGTTATAGATTAAAATAACAAAAAATTTGTGTGTATAGCACTCAACTTACATGTTAGAGTTTAGTCTTTATGTATTAGTTTCTTAAAGTTGGACTATGGAATCAAAGTGTATGAACAGTTTTTATTTTAATAGGAATGGCTACATTACTTTTCAAAAAAATTCTATGAATTTATATATCCTCCAAAAATGTATGAAAGTGCCCATTTCACCACAATAATCCTAGCATTAGCTGTTACCAATTTTTAAATTTTGTTCAGTTAAGAAAAAAAGAGGAAGTTCCTTGCTTTAATTTATATTTTTCTGAAGTTTTGCATGTTTTAATAGTTACCTATTTGTATTTACTCTTCTATAAAGTTACATAAATATTTTTGTCCATTTTATTTTTAAAATTATTTTTGTCTGTACAAATGATAAGATGTTCATCATATAGTAGAAACAGAACATTTACTTTTATGACTGCCTTTGGATAAATTCTTGTCTTGTTTGCTGATGGTGTGCTTCCCATTTAAAAATATTTAAATTTTATATATTTAAATCTAGATATCTATGACTTCATAGTACTTGAGTTTTCTTTCTTGAAGACGACTGCTTTCATTCTAAAGGTATAAAAGTATTTTTCTAATTTAAAAAAAAAATCAACATGTTGTTATACCTTTGCCTTTTAGGAAGACTGTTTTCTGTGTAGTTGAGGTTAAAATATTTTATCTTTGAGCTATCTAGGTAGGCAATTATACCAAGAACATTATTAAATAGCCATTTCCCCACATTTTTCATATTGTATGATTCTATATAATTTAATTTATTTCTGGGACCTATTTTGTGTCATTGATTTATTTTATATTTTTATTTCAAAGTATACTCAGTCACATTTGCTCCTCTGAAGTTTTTTTGAGTAAGAATGTGCCCAGGAGGTTTGACGTGCGCTAAAGCAGCAGAATATAATTAAAGCCTTCCCTTATTGCCAATGTGAAAATAAAAAAGGGTGGGAGGAAGGCCTGGGGAGAGACAGAGAGAAGAGGGATACTTAGTTTACCTTTCATGCCTTATCCCATAGTTTTTAGGATCTTACAGTATATTCACTAATAAGAGGAGTTCGATACATGGCATTCAACCGTTCATATACCTCAGTGAGCATGAAGCATGACTTTTTGGGAAAAGAAAAAATAAACATGATATGACTGTCTTAAAACCCTGTGGCTTCCCCCGCCCCCCCCTATTTTTCCTTTGCTTGTCCGTTTATGTGGCAATTTTGTTTTTCCCCCTCATGTGTAGTAATGCCTGTTTCAAGGCAAAAATATCAGGTCTTGATAACCAGTTTCTTTTCTGCACAAGAACATTTTACGTGGTACCTTTAGCTAGGACCCCTTTAGAGATTTATGAATCCTGTTGTCCCACATTAATCACATGGCAGCTGCCCTATGTTTTACATACTGAGGACAGAAGATTGTTGTGGTACTCAAGACTTGATATTCCAGTCACTCAAATGTTATTAAGTTAGAACTCTGATCAAGTCTTTGATAATTAAGAAATATTCCTTCTCTTTAGGTCTTTTAACAAATTAGAGCAAACTCCATAGCTGTTTTTATATTTTTCCAGATTGTAGAAAAACTTAGGCCCTGCTTTGATCAATGTAACTTAGTAAACCTCCTAAGAATTGAATGGTCATGATTTTTTTTATCGTCTCAAAACATAAGCTTTTCACTCAAAATTTATTACCTGTGCTACAATTGACTTGATTCTCTAAATTTTTTATCAAAGGAATGGTATGTTTCAAATATTATTAAATAATAAGGGTATATATCTTAAAGCTAAAAATATATTTTAAAGCATTTCTTATTACTTGCAAAAAAAATAATATTCTGGAAACCTTCATGTACATCCTATGAGAAAGCAGAATGGATCAGCTACCAACATGCTGACTGATGACATTCACAGGATTAATGAGAAGGTTAGTTTATGCCTTCTGAGAGAGCCACGATATGGATATTGATACAAGAAGAGAAAACCAATTTGGTTGCAGTGAACCATGGCAGACTAGGGGACAACATGTGCTTGAAAGAAATAAAAGGTCCATTGTTCAGAATTCTATCCCCTTATCTCTTATTTCACATCATTTTTCATCTTCAAGTGTGATGATCTGTGGAAGAATCGGGTTATCCAAAAAGTATACCATTTATTTAAAACTAAAAAGTTTTCGAAGCTGCTAAAACTTCCTTTCCTTTTGTTTCAAAAATGGAGCAAGTCAACTTATGGGCTGACTCACCTGGGGATAATATTATATAACTTAGTCTTTGTTATTATGTAAACTAATTAATGTTAGAGAAAATAGAGCAGCAGATATTCATCCTATTCTGCCAGTTATTCCCCTTCTGTTATGTATTCAAGTTTTTCTGCTTCAATTCCAAATTCCAGGGCTTGTTAGTGAAAATAGATGTGTAAGATACACATGTTACAATTTCATTTAAATTCTTTTTAAGTATTCTGATAAATGGGTCTGCTCTTTCTTTAGTTCTAAGTTTCTTTATTGCTGTACTATTATCCCTTTGTTGCATGTTTATCATTTCATCAGCTAAAATCAGCTTCTTCTGTCTTTGAACTATTTTTAATGCTGTCCTATGGACAGCTTGCAGGGTTATTCTGTATGTTTCTGTACTAAAGTATGCAGCTAAAATAAGTATTCCAAATACAGACTCAATATAATTGTGTACTGAGGAATTTCACCTCCTTGTTTTGAAATGTGATAACTTTTACTTATCCCAAAATGGTAATGGCCTATTTTCTTGATACATTCTAATGTAAATCCAGACAGCAATTAATTTGCTTTTCAGTTGATCTCCTACTGCCTTTATGCAAAATCTGAGAATAAAGCTGCATCATTTTTCTCCTCTAAATTCTTCTTTTAGTAACTTGTTTGGTATCAGTTAAGCTTATAATAATTAATATTATTAATTTTTACATTTCATCATATTACATCTGCATTTCTTGTACTTGAGTCAGGAATAGCTCCTCAATTGATTCCGTGTGTGTGTGTGTGTGTGTGTGTGTGTGTGTGTGTGTGTGTGTGTGTGTAGGTATAGATGAATTATACGGACATGTACTTATTTTAGCTATATATTATTATGGTATTTGTAGGCTAAGGACACCTATAGGTAAACTATAGTCCATGGGCCAGATCTGATCTGATACTTGTTTTGATAAATAAAGTTTTACTGAAACAACTACAGTACTTTTTTTATATGCATTATCTGTTGTATGTTTGCAGTATAAAGGAAGAGTTGAGTAGTTGTGACCAAGCCCTTATGATCCACAAAGCCTAACATATTTTCTATGTAGAACTTTTAGAACAAGTTTGCTAGTCCTGACTTAGAAATTGTTTATATGTTTAAGTGCTTAATAAATACTTGTTTAATGAATGAATAATTAAAATAACATGAATGAATAAATTTCATAATTTTTAGTTTAAAAATTACTGATTCATGCATTATTAGTGTTGCTTTCATTACTTTAAAATATAACATTTATATGTTTTTAATATATAAGACTACAAAGATGATAGCAAAGTAGGTCATAATTTTCTTGCCTATATAATGGCTATTGATGTTCCAAAAAACCAAAACAACAGTTCACATACATAATCCAAAGTTACCTAGGTAATTCTTAAGTTATTTTTGTGATTCTTTTCAGAAAGTAAAATTCAAATATTATTATACACACTTACACTAATACACGAGAGCATAGCTTTCATCAATTTTATACCTTCTTTTTCTCTTAGAGATTTTTTTTCATATTAACACATAAATATCTGCCTTTTATGCTTATCTGTATGGTATTCCTTAAGAGGAGGCACTCAGTAATCATACAAGGGTTTATATCCCACTTCTACCACTTCCTAATTGTGGAACTGTGGGCATGAGCTCCTTGTGTTTGTGTTTTCCATCTTTAAAATAGGAATGATATCCCAATTTTTTGTGTTTTTGGTAACAGTATACAAATTAAATGCTAAGAAGAGTGGTAGCATTGAAAAGAGTGGGTGGCAAGTGTTAGCTCTTGTTTTTTGTTTTTGATATTATAATTGGATGCTTTAGTTGTTTCCAGTACTTTTGCTATAACTGTTTTACAAAAGCTATCTTTTTAATAATATCTTGGAAAACTTTGATAGTTATATCTGTAAGGTAAAATCCAAGTTGTGGGTTTTCTGTGTCAAAAGGGATGTCTATTTCAATTACAAAAAATTTTGCCAAATTATTTTTCAGAAATGGTGCTTTAATTTATATTCTTACCAGTGGTGTGAACTCTTTCCACCACACCCTTGCCTGCCGTGGATATCATCAAATTTTTTAAATATCTTAATTGGATTGGTGAAAATGATGCCTTTTAAATGTCCTTATTATATTAAAGATGGAATACTTTTTTCATACATTCACTGTTGGCTCATATTTTTTTGGTCTATAAAATACTTACTTGTATCCTGTACCACATTTCCACTAAGGTAGTTTATCTCTTTCTTAGTGGACATATAGGCCCTTTATAAATTAATTAAAATACTCATATGGGCTGTCATATGTGAGATAAATAAGCTCTCTAGGAATGATTTAAATTTTTATTGTACTTGTATTTTTTCTGTACTAGAATATTTAACTTTTATCAAATTGATCAAGTCTCTGGGGATCCTGGTCTTGGTTTATTTCTTACAAACACTGCTTTTATATCATATTATTATGAGTAATATCAAACATTTTATAACCTGAATTGAGAAAGCAGATTTCAGGACCATCTCCTGTTAGTATCACAATCATGATAAAAACTACATAAAGGTGAATGGGACTATGAAATTCATTTTTATTTAGGTTTAGATACTTCTGCAAACTCACTGATCCACACAGCCATTAGAATTCATTCAGCATTAAGGAGGTGCAGAATAAGTTCTAATATGTAACATGGAAAGTATGAGACAGAAACTTAGGACGTTTTAGTGCTGCAAAGACTATTTCAGAAAAGGCCTCCAATCTTCTCCAGATTTGATAATAGAAACTTGAGCCACTGACCTCCATCAAAAATACCATAAGTTAAAAATAAGTCCATAGTATCAACAATAAAAATAAAGTTAAAAAAAAAAAGCACACGTATTACTATATCACACACACACACACACACACACACACACACACACAGTCCATAGGACTTGTACACTATGTCATGTTACCCATATACATTCTTTTTTTTTTTTTTTTTTTAAATATGTCTTTATTGATTTCAGAGAGAGGAAGAGAGAGGGAGAGGGATAGATAGAAACATCAATGATAAGAGAGTCATTGATCGGCTGCAGCCCGCAACCCGGGCATGTGCCCTGACCAGGAATCGAACCCTGATCGCCTGGATCCTAGGTCGACGCTCAACCGCTGAGCCATGCCTGGCCGGGCCATATACATTCTTAATATTGCACATATTATTGAGCTTAGCTATGGAAGAAGGGTTCCTATACAATAAAATGAAGGTTCATATATTTCAAAATATTTTATTTTGAAAAAGTGGATTATTTTGTAATTTCATTAATATTTTCTTTGTACTTCTTCAATTCCCAAGAAGTTTAAAGACATATAGCTACAGAATACTGTGGGAAGTTGTTTTAAAAACAGCGTAACGCAAAGAAGCCTGCTGGTTAAAAATAACATGGCTAATTAATTAGGCACCTAATCATAGATGGCAGTGTTTCTTAGCAAATTTATGTTTTTTAATATTATTCATAATGTTTTAACACATGAGGTATTTAGAGGAAGAGAGGGTGATAGTAAATATAAATTTAATTCCTCATTTTACTCATCTACTTAATTATTTGTTGAAAAATAATATGTGCTAATAATTCTGAAAGATACTATGGTGATATTATAATGAATGAACTATGAACCCAGTTCTCTAAGGACTTGTGTTTTACTCACAAGGTTAAAATAAACATTATCTATATGGCCACAGTGATAAGGGCGATACATAAGAGGGGTGCAAAAATCTCTATAATAACTGTTATACTTTTTTGCTTTAATCATCAAATGTAATTTAAAAAACTCATGTTTTAATCATCAAATGCGATTTACAAAACACATTTTGACTTAATTTTTATATGGTGTGAGGTTTGAGCTAAGTTCATTTTATTGCATGTAAATATCCAATTGTTCCAGCACCATGTGTTGAAAGACTATCCCTTCTCCACTCAACTGCCTTTTCACCTTTGACAGAATCAGCTGTGAGTCTATTTCTAGACCCAATATATAGCTATTCTTTCTATCTCATCCTTTTTTTTTTCCACTATGTGGAGTCGGTTCCACCCTTTTTAAAAAAATTATCTTTATTGTTGAAAGTATTACAAATGTCCCTTTTGTTAATCATTGTAGGTTGTGAATCAAGTAGTTCTCCAAATTTTTTCTCACATAAAATTGCTTTGCCTATTTCAAATTCTTTTCCATCCCATATAAATTTTAAAATCAGATTCTTAACCACTCAACCGCTGAGCCACGCCTGGCCGGGCCTTCATTGTGGTTTCAATTTGCATCTCTCTGATGATTAGCAACGGTGAGCATTTTCTCATGTGTCTCTTGGCCATCCGTATGTCCTCTTTGGAGAAGTGTCTATTCAGGTCCTTTGCCCATTTTTTAATTGGGTTGTTTGTCTTCCTCTTGTTGAGTTGTATGTGTTCTTTGTATATTTTGGAAATTAGCCCCTTATCAGATGTATCCTTGGCAAATATGTTCTCCCATACCGTGGGGTTCAGTGACATAGAAGCATGGAGCAGACTGATGAATCTCAGAGGGAAGGCAGGGGTGGGTGAGTGGGTGGGGAGAGATTAACCAAAGAATTTATATGTGTATATGCATAGCCCATGGACACAGACAATAGTGTGATGAAGGCCTGGGGTGGGTGGTGGGTACAGGGTAGAAAGGGTCAATGGTGAAAAAAAGGGGACATTTCTAATACTTTCAACAATAAAGATAAATTTAAAAAATAAAAAAATTAAAAATAATAAAAAGGAAATATTTTGTTTTATCAAAAAAATTAATTTCTGATTGTTAATTGCTCATGTATAGAAAGGCAATTGATTATTGTGTATTGATCTTGTGTCCTGCAATTCTACTAAACTCACTTGTTAGTTCTAGTAGCTTTTCTTATAAATTTCACAAGTTCTTCTACATACATAATTTCTGTGAATTAAGAAAGTTTAATTTCTTCCTTTGTATCCTCCCAAAGTTCATATGTTGAAGCCCCAGTTCCCAGTGAGGTATTTGGAGATGGGGACTTTGGGAGGTAATTAGGCCGTGAGAGTGGAACCCTTATGAATGGGATTAGTGCCCTTTTAAAAAGGCGATATGAGGATACATCAAGAAGGTGTCCCTCTGCAAACCAGGTAAAGAACTGTCACCAAGAAACAAAAGGCCTTGATCTTAGACTTCTTATTCTCCAGAACAATTAGAAATAAAGGTTTGTGTTTAAGCTACCCAATCTATGGTATTTTTGCTCTAGCAGCTTGAACTGAGATATCTCTTGTTTGTCTTTGACCATACTATTACAATAATTATTTATACTTGGTAAACTGCAGAATTAAATTTAAAAACCAATCAATGAGTTAAATTGCAATGTTCTAATAAGGTGCTCAGTATTTAGACTTTAGAATATAATTAATTCCAAATTATTATTGAAAGTAGGCTGTCCAGACTTACATGAAACTATCATCTCTATTAGTTAAATATAAATTAATCTATGTTTGTATTGCCCTATTTGCTTTTAAAATATTTTTGCAGTATTCTTTCTAGCCAGTGAATTTTCTCAAGCATAATTTTTATGTAACTGTTTATTACTACTATACATTTATGAATTGTGCTGAAATTATATTATTGACCAGAGTATCTCTGGATAAGGAGTAATATTGGTTGCCAAATGCCTGGTGTGGTGGGAAAAGCAGAGACTCTGGAGATAGGCCTGGGTCTGAATATTGTCTGTATTAGTTAAGGGTGAGGAGTACCCAACTTCATGATCTTTTCACACTTTGTGGTACTTCCAGAGCAGCATTGCTCAAAGGAACTATTTGAGATAATGGAAATGTTTCATGTTATCTGTCAATTGAACAATTAAAGTGTGGTTAGTGCAACCAAAGAGAGGAATTTCTAATTTTATTCTATTTTAATTAATTTAAATGTATAGCCACGTGTGGCTGATTTTTACTGTTGGGTGACAGTTCTAGAGTGTAAAAATGAAGGATTAAACCCCATTACAAGCTCACCCAAAGTAAACAAGTAGAATGAAGAAGGAGAAAGCTTAACTTTCAATCATTAAGTTTTTAATAAAAACCATTTATGATTTTATTTCTTATTTGAAAAATAATAATGATATTTACTCACAGGAAAAATGCTAAGAAAAGCATATCTTTACAGTGTTGGCAGAAGAATGATCTTTGATGCTTATTTGAAATAACCATAGCTCCACGTAAATTCTATTATATTTTAAATAATGAATTGGACCCTCCGTCAGCATAGCTGAAGAAGTAGTGAGGATAAAGTATGTATTAACTGACCCATTCCACATCAAATTATGATCTCCTTACAGTTAAATATTTACCTAATATAGAGTGGAATTACATTCATGGACGTTCCTTTTCCACTAAGATAGTTTGTAGTTATCTGGGAGCTAGAAGCATTTATTGTTGAACAGTAATTAAAATAGAATTTCTTAAGGAATTTAAATGCCTCTTTGTGTGTATGTCTGTGTGTGTATGTGTGTGTGTGTGTGTGTGAGAGAGAGAGAGACAGAGAAAGAGGGGGGGAGAGAAGGAGAGAGAGGGAAAGAGGGAGAGAGGGAAAGAGACAGACAGAGGGATATGCACAGAGAGACAAAAAAGAGAGAAATTTTTATTACTCTTTCTAATTATCTATGTAAGGAACCATCAGTAGTTGGTCCTTTTTTAACTGTCAAGTAAATAGGTGGAAGAATATAGTAACTATCATTTAGAGATAGGTGCACAATATCTATCCTAAGTAAGGGTCTATCAGATAATTTTTATATCTTGTTCTGTATCATTGATTATGTTAATGATGTAGCAATGATTACATTAGGCAATCGTTATTGCTTATACTACATAAATAACAGGTATGTGTCATCTGGGGATTCTGATAGGGTATCCTCTAAATTGAGTGCTCTCTTGTGACTTTATTGCAGACTAGGTATAGGTAATGGGTATCTTCATTTGACTGCTGTTGAACAGTTACATAATTCTTATGTTATTTTATGGTGTAATAATTTATAATGTGGAACAGTATTATTTTTACTTAAGTTATTTCTATAGTTTATTACACTCCAGTGAACTAAATAACCATTGAAAAGTTAATATACTGACTGGAATGATAAAGATCATAAATATTCAGCCAATCCAAATTTTCTTTTACTCTTATCTGTTGACCTAATCTAACTGAATAAACATTTATAATTGATGATAGATAAATGAAGTATTCACATAAAGCACTACTCAATTTTTAAAGCAGCATATGTGTAAATTTACAAAGACTTATGGGGAATAGTGGTTTCAGTAAAAGATTTGGTCATTATAAAATATAATTGGTTTTTTAATTAGGCAGTTTACCCCAATTAGTCTGCATAATTGTGTAAATGAGAAAAAATCAAGCTCCATTATAGAAGACGGAAGCATGAGCTTAGTGACTATAGATCTCCTTCATGTGGTGCCTTTGGAAGCACAGCCAAAGAGTGATCTATAAAGTAAATAGATGAGTTAAAGCAAATTAAAAGTTTATTTCTTTTATAAAGGTGGCAGCAGTAAAGTTCCAACTTCCCATTTAGGAGATGAAAGGCCATAACTTTATGTTTTCCCATAAATATTCAATTTTAATCCCTTTTAAAACTTGTAATTACTTTCGAATGGAGTTTAAATAAAAGTGGTGCTTATAAAATGAGGTAATAAATTTAGTAGCACAAACCTTTTTTAAAGAAAAGAGAAGGATACACATTTTATTTACTCTCAAACTCCTATTTAGACATATTTCAAATCCTAGGATTAAATCTTTTCTAAAGTGTTAGGACTAAACTTTTATTTATTTTTTTACCTCAATTATAACATTTACTTCGAATTTTCCAGAGCAATATATTAGGACCTAAAAGGAAATAATGTATTAGTTAGTATTTCTTCCTTCTGTTTTTCTGAATACCATAGTTAGTAAAAATGGTTAAGGTTTTAATTTATTTAGGCAGTGTTTTGTATTTTCCATGTGTGTATGTTGTGTGTATATGTATGTATGTAATGTGAAACTCCCTAGTATCTTGCTATGCATTTTTCTATTAATAGGAAGTCAATATTGGACACATTCAAATATCATTTAATAGCCATAACTAGAGATTATTACCAGCTTATTAAAAATGCATGAAAGTTTTTTGTAGAAGTAGATAATTTTTTTTTTTAATCTAGAAGACAGATGCAGTTTAAAGATTACAAAGTGATTACTTATAGAAATTCTTTCCTTTTCTTACTTAATCCTGAGTTCTTGGCTGAAACAGATGGGTATTTTATTTCTTTGATAACACAAATACTGTTCATTTGATGCTTAATGACTAGGAAACATCTAAATTCTTAAAATCTTAATAACTTTCTTCTCTCCAGGTTTTTAGTGTCAATTGCTAGCCAATGGAGGCCATGGCTATGCAATAGCTATGAACCTAGTACCTAAGTAGTTAGGTGCTTGATGTAAGTTCAGTTTTGTGCTGTCATAGGAAGAAGGGATTCTGTCATTATTTGAATTTTTGATTAATACTGACTAGAAACTCTAATTTGAAACTATGTTGGAAATTTCAGGGAAATTGGCTTTCTACTATGTGGGAAAACTAGAGGCTGAGATATGGGTGCACAGATTACCTTGCCAAGGTGCACTGGATCTATTCCCCCCCCCAACACTGACCTTTCTTGCTTTAAATTATCTTTCTTTGACATAATAACTTTGGAAGTTAATCTAATCTAATAGAAAGTGTGATGTATTCCTGGTCTTTCTTGCTAATCTGTAATTCTAATGAATTCCTGCAAAATGGACACATATCTGTAGTCAGTCATGTTAGGCTTTTTTTTTTTTTTTTTTTTAAGGACTTTTAACATCTTTCGGGTTATGATTTTGAATATCCATAATTATTGCTGAATTCATGTAGACTGCTTTTACTGAAACAAACAATTAAGATAATCTAGTTAAGCACTTTACAACAGTGTTAAGAGAATATCTTCCCAGGTTAATAGGTATGAAAATGTATAAAATGATTATTAAACACAAAATTTTAAATATTTTGGAGGCTCCTTAGATTTCTTAAAGTAGTAATGTATACTTTGACTCTCCAAAAGTGACACTTTTAATAGAAGATTTTACAAGCTTATTTGACCCCATAATTCTTGGTTCTTAGCAATTAATAACCATATTCCTAAACTGCAGTCCTATAAAATACCATGTGTAGGCAGAATAATAGCCCCTCATAAATGTCCATGTCCTGACCCCCAGAAATTATAAATATGCTACCTTACATGGCAAAATAATTAATGAAAAATTAACCACATAGAAGACTGAAATTTCACATTGTATTTAGGCTTAGCAAATATCTGAGGCATAAAACCATTGCAGAGGGGAGAAAACAAACTAGGCTTCTGTCTTAACAACTATAAGTTACCCTGAGGATTTTATAGTATTAAAGATCAGATACTTAACACCGAGTGGGATAAAACTTACTAAAAGCCCGTTAAATTCATTTAAAATTCATTTACATATGGAATTTATTAATACTAGTTAAAATTTATGAACAATTACTATCTCTAACACAACGTTTTCTAATTTCCCACATTTAAAGCATATTTCTCAAAAGTTTGACATCCATATAACCTTCAAATGAATGGAAGTTAGATTTTTGTTTTGATATTCAGCCATAATATGGTATTCAGCTTCAAGTTCAGGTCTTAAACTTTGGAAGACAAAAAATGGGCAAATGCTTATTTCACAATCATTTCTGACACCTTTGAACTTGCCTGTGACTGGTTGTCATAGGATCATGCAGGTTTCCAAAGCACACTATCATTAGCAGCAACAGGCATGACTTTGCCTTTATGTTAATATCCAGAAATTCATTTTCAAATAGAGATGAACATATAAGATATAATTTACAATATTCTTCATATTTTAAAATTCTGTCATGATTTAAAAGATTTTGGAAACTGCTGTTATATAAGATATTCAACCAAGATAAAATAGCTATTACATGTAAAAAAAAAAAAATTCAAGCTATTGCTGGAAAATAAATCTTATCAAATTCAGGATAACAGGAATGATTAAAAAACAATAGTTATTATTACTAATGGTTATATTACTAATAAATAATATATAACTGAGGACAATGTTCAGAATGCAATTCAAGCAGCACACAAAACTATAGTTTGAGGGATTACTTCACTTAATTTGTCTCACCATTATAGAGCAAATGGTCAAGTCCAGGAGTTGAAAACAACATAGGTGTATATCTTGATCAGTTACTAATCAAGTAATAACTTGGTGACAACATCACATATGTACTTGCAGAACATACCAAAATATACTTGCTCTTCTACCAGCTTCAGCGGAAAGCTATCATTTATGAAGTTTCATGTATGTACAGTAAGAAAACTATCTCACAGCTGATATTAGTTGAAAATTATTGTTCTTTTACTATTATGTCAAACTTTCAATAAATACTAATATTTTGGTAATAAAATTATGGAAAATAATTAAAATGGTTTTAATTACGTTTCAAATATATTCTACCATTCCAGAAGTTCATTTTATGTTGTCGCTATGTGACTTTGGCCTCAGCTTTAACTTCAACTTTGTGTTATATTGAATTCTGTAACATTTTATTTTGAAATATTTTTACATTTACAGTAAAATTGCAACAACAATGCAAAGTTTTCTCAACCACTTGAGAATACGTATATATATCATGTTGATCCTTAGGCCTTAAAATTTTAGTGTGCATTTTCTAAGAACAAGAATAGAGCTCAGTGCAGCTATCCAATTTAGAAATTTAACAATGAGAAAGTAATTTTATGTAATTAGTGACCCACATCTTACTTTTGTCAATTATCCCAATAGCATTTTGGGGTGATACAGAATTCAACCCAGGATGGATTATGTTTGGCATTTAGTTGTCATTTGTCTTTAGTTTTCTTTAATATGGAAGAGGCTTTGTCTTTCATGATGGTGATATTTTTGAAGAAACTGAGTAATTTTCCTCAATTTTGGCGTTTCTTGTGTTTTCCTTGTGATTAGGATCAGTTTATACATTTATGGTTGGAATGTTGCATATGTAATATGTATACTTTTCAGGGTATCAGAGTTTAGAGGCACAAAGTGACTATTTGTCCCTTAGTAGTAACGTTTTGTCCATTTTCTGAACTGTATAGATACCATGTTCCTGTTTTGTAATTAATAGTTAATTTAATGAGAGATACTTTGAGACTATGTAAATATTGTTTCTCATTGTTCTTTCTCCACTGGACTTAGCATCAATTGATGATTTTTGCCTAAACCAATCTTCACTATCTTCATTTATATCCATCTATACTTTCTGAACCAGCCTTTATAATCTTTACTTTTATCAACATCACTCTTTAAAGAATGTTGCCTTAATAAGATTTATATCTTTGTGATTGTATTACATGGTCACTAAAGTCTAAGCAAATGGCTAAGCAAGCAAATGTATTGTTATTACTGCAATATTTGGGACAAACTATATTAAAGTTATTGAGCAATGAGCACTGACCTCCATAAAGGCCGCTTTCTTTTGTTGTTGTTATAAATTTTTATCACATTATCAGTAGGTCATTTTATCAATGATATTTTCTTTATTTTTCTCTTGGGATAACTATTTCATAAGAATGAGAAAAGAAGAGAAATCATCCACTTTAAAGAAAACTCTATAAATTGAAACTAATATCTATTATTTAAAAATTATCCAATATTAACAGTTCTTATAAAATTAGGAATTATATATACAAAATGAAACAATATGTTTAAAACAATAGAACTTGTTTTTATATTATTCTGTTCCAAATTTAATTAAATGTATTACAAATATAATAAACAATAAGAAATATACACTGTATTTTTTATCTACATCTAGTACATTCATTTTTGCTTCCAGTAGGAATGTGTGGACTTATTTACTTGCAATACCTTATTGCTTAGGTTCACACACGTAGCAGAAAGCATACCACAAGTGGAGGTCAGGAATTACTATCCTAGTAGAATCAGGTGTTTCTATTTACTGATGAAACTGTTTCAAGCCCCTTACCCTTCCACAATCCTTGTCTGTTCTTTATTTGCCCTCTGAAACCTGCAAGAGCTGTTCAGTTTCAACTGACTTCCCAGCTTCTTTGACTACTCTGAAGTGTGACCTCATGACCTCTGTCCTAACTTTCTAACTTCCAGAACTTCATTTATTCTTTGCTGATTCTGCAGTGTATGTAACCTTCCACGGCCTGGATCGAGTTTGGAGTTTTTTGTTTTGTTTCTAAGTATGGTTTTATTGATTTTAGAGAGAGAGGAAGGAAGAGAGAGAAACATGGATGAGACAGAAACATCAACTGGCTGCCTCCTGCAAGCCCCCTACTGGGGATTGAGCAGAAACCTGGGCATGTGCCCTAACGGGGAACCGAACCAGCAACCTCTCGGTGCGTGGGATGACGCTCGACCAACTATGCCAGAGCGGCGGGCCTTGAGCTTGTTGTTTTGACTGATTCAGTGTCAGCTCCTGCCTAAGTTGCCTTACCAGTGTGTATCCTGTGCCACCTCCAGATCCGATTGCCCTTTGACAAAAGAGCAAAATATTTTAATCAGCACTTCATTGCTCAGCAACAAATATTTAATAAATATATAGTAAGGGCCTACCTTATGCAAAGCATTTTCAATTCTTGTTCTAATCTCCTTGCCTATTTCTTCTGCAATGTCCCTCAGTTGATCCAAGTGATTTGTTCTCCACAATTCTCAGTCCTTCCTACTCACTAGATAAATCTGAATGTAAAGGAAATAATGTTTAAAGAACTTCCACTGACTTGGCCTTTACATCTGACAGTCCTCCCAGACGGCAGATTCCAGTGCTGACTCCATGGTAACTTATTCTGCAAAGCAATATGGTACAGTGGAAATTATTTGGTCTTAGAGTGAGATGAGCCTGAGTAAAATTCAAACTCTAATTATAAGATTTTGGGAAAATTACTAATTTTTCTAATTATACCTTTCTGTGCTGAGATACTACTAAGAAAATGGGCCCAAATACTATCTAATGTTCACTCATCAACCACATTATAAAAATTTGTGTACAGACAAAAAAGACACCCTTCCTTTCCTTCTTGGAGTACTAAAAGTGTTTAGGCAAGGACACATTTGTTTAGGAGTGAGACTCTATGTCCTTTGAGAGAGGGAACAAAGTAGGTACACTCTGAGATGCAAGTAATATTTAAGAGAAGGCCTCAAAGACACTGAGCCATAGAAAGCCTGTCCCTCTTTAATCTAACACTGGACTGAAGGATGAATGTGTATTGCTGTAGCCATAGCTCTAAATTCTCCTTTTGTCCGAAACCAAAGCAAAACAAAACAAGAAAGTGTGATTCCAGCGAAATAACATCAAGTAGCCTGGAATATTTGTTTTAAAAGAGCCCACGGCAGATAGGGAAGGCCAGAGGCCCCTTCCCAAGACAGACCCACAGAAGAAGACAACCTGAGTGAGAAAAATTGGGGGGAGGGTAAGATTTAAGAGAACATTGCAATTTGAAAACATTAATTTCATAATTTTATTTTAAAAAATCCATTAAGTCAATCTTATGTCGTTTATCAGGCTAGAATTCACACTGTTTTTCTAGCACCAAATCCCCAGTTTCTCCCTGGCTCTTGGCTGGAGGCTGACCTCAGGTCCTTGCCATCTAGGTCTGTGAAGCAGCAAAGACAGCTTCCCTCAGAAAAAGTAAGCCAGGAGAGTCAGAGACAGGGTGTGAGAAAGATGGAAGTTTCAGACTTTTATAACATATTTTTAGAAGTGATATCCATCACATTTTTATTAGAAGTGAGTCACCCAGTTCAGCCCACACTCTACTGAAGGGGACTATACAAGGTTGTGAACACAGGTAGGTGGGGATCATTAGAAGGCTGCCTACTGGTGTGTTTTTTTCCTTCTACATTTTGGGATTTTAACTAATAATCAGGAAGGATTTACATGACTCACAAATTGGTAAGTAACATTTTGCAGACTGCTGTGTTAACTCGCAACTTAATAGACTATAAATATTTGTTGAGATCACTTGGAGCCATACCAGGGAATGACAGTGCACATGACCTGCATGGATATATCGTATGGCTACCTCAGGCACAGACACAGGTTTCCTGTGCTATCAAGCCTTCCAATGAAAACTTTTGTTGCAAAAGTTTTAGAAGCAACTACTATTAATTTAAATGGAAATATTTTTTGAGCATTCTCAGACCCAAAATTCAATGCATGCACATTGTCTTTATTTTGTTCACCACAATCAAAACCCTTAATTATGGCCAGTTTTACACTAAGCATAACAACCTAAAAAACTGTTATGCTTTTCTGATACCTTAGGAATCATCTTGCTAACAGATGCACAAAATAAATGGAGATAAAGCACAGATGCTCACAGACACAGTTCAAAGCTCTGGGGCTTGATGCTGAGATACTGATGCTGTTTCTGGAGGTGGAGCCTGGTGGGGCCACTGCTCAGATGCGAGTGCTACCTCGGTAACTAACAGATGCTGCAAAACACATACTGAATGCTATTCTTGCTTTTCTTTTCTTTTTTTTTTTTTTTTTTTATAAAAGCGAAAATTATCTTTGGATTTCCTTTGGTTAGCAAAAACAGGCACTAATGTAGATCTTTTGTAAAAGCAAAGTGGCGTAATGTGAACTTTCGAAAACGGGATACCTGTATATGCAGCCACTCTAAAGGCTATACTATAGGGCCCGAATGAAAAGTGACAGTTACTTCTTGCTAAGAAAATGCAAGAAAGGCTTAGTTTGGCTTAAGAAGTAGTCTGTATCCTGCTTTCATCTAGATTCCTCTCCTGTGTATGTCGCTTTGCTCTTGTTTCTATGCCTTTCTTCCTTGGTGTTGTCTATTTCAGGATCCTTATTCTGTTTGCAAGAAATTCTGTCTGTGCTAATGCAATTGTTCAAAGGTCGATTTAAGTACAGTTTTTAAAACAGATTTCTAGAGCCTTTGCTTCCTTTGCTCCAAAATGTCCTGCAAAATGTTTGCTGTCTGTATGAGTTGTTAACCTCAGGAATGACTTTTATCTATTTGGTTGGCCCCTTCTCTTGCCTGAGAAATCTGTGTCTGTCCTTGTGTCTTTTCTGCCATGTATTTCTCTTTCTGATCCTGAGGTTAAGGTGATGTTTTATATTCTATTCCCTTTGGCAAGAGGAGTTAGTTTTTGGTTGTCTCTGTTGAAATGTGACCCTGTCATGTTTGTAGTACCATGGTTCCAGGAGAGTCTCAGGAGTAATCCTCTTTACAACGTTTTATTGTCATGTTTTATGTGCCACATCACAATGATGATAAGACAGAAGTGATAGCCACTCTGTTCATCTTTTTCGACAAATTCTAAAAAAAATGCGTTGTTTACCACAATAGCAAATAGCAGGTGCTTCATTTATTTTGACTACCTCTGTCCCTCTGGTAGCTGACTAGGGAATTACAAACCAAGAGACCTTTCTTACACCATCAATTTTCTAAATGAATAACTTTATCCAGTTTATATAATTTAGTTTTATACCGGCACAGACCCCCTAATAAAGTATGAGTATTTTTTAAAGGGGGAAATTAATGTCCTCTATTGATACATAGGTCTTCTCCTTTTGGTCCTTTTATTCAATAACTTTTTAAAAAAATGTATCTTTATTGATTTCAGAGAGAGGGAGGGAGAGGAAGAGAGAGAGAGAAACATCAATGATGAGAAAGTCATTGATCGGCTGCCTCCTGCACGCCCCCTGCTGGGGATGGAGCCTGCAACCCGGGCATGTGCCCTGACCGGGTATCGAACCTCGATCTCCTGGATCCTAGGCTGACTCTTATGCGCTGAGCCACACCCAGCCGGGCTATTCAGTAACTTTTGATTCAATAGAGTATGACCATTAATAAAATAACACACACACACACACACACACACACACACACACACTTAGTTCCTGTTTAAGCTTTTTATTTCTTCAGCCTTCCAAAAAGTTGCTATAAAGACATGGAGAGACTTGTAATTTTATTTCTAAAGTGGGAGAGAAATAATTATAATGTTTTTATAGTTTATAGTTATAGTCTGTTTCTCAAATAGACCTATATGCCTTATCTTTCTGTTTTAATTTAATGCAGTAAAATCTTCAAGTTAGTGTTCTGACTTATTAAAGACTTGGTTTTTTTGGGGTTGGTTTTGTTTTTTTTTTGAGAGAGAGAACTGCATAAAAATATGTAGATTGTGTGAATTCAGGTGTGTGATATTTCCAACAGCCTACAAATCATAAAATGCAATTTTCTCCTTTTAGTGCCAAGTTCATGATACTAAATGGCTTAGAAAATTGTATTAGGTAATTTTCTCTAGTGCATTTGGTGCAAATTGCACTAATATTGTGAAGTGCCTTTGTTTAACATGTTTTCTTATAAGTTAGATAAATTAACATTTCTGAAGGATGGGATTGAATCAAGATGATTACGATGAGGGAGATGGCTTGTACCTCCCCACCAACATTAAATATGGTTAATTCCGTGCATTACTGATGTAAACCTAAGTAACTTCACCATTTACTCTAATGACCACTTTCTTGCTTATCTTTTCGTAGATGAAGAGTGCTTTGTCTAATAGTCGTGCAATAAAATCTCTTTATTTCTGCAGATGTATGTAGGAGGCAGCACTAGTTTTCATTAAAATAGTTTTATCACCTAAAGTAGCTATTTTCAGAGACCACTAATAATGACTCTGTTTATTTTATAGGTTTTAAAAAGTCATACTGGATTCTGAAGCAAGAAAAGACACTATCATGCCTTAAATGCTCAGAAAAATGACTTGTGTTATGTTTTTTAAAATAAAGACCTTTGTAGAATCACTAATATGAGTAGCCGATGGGGTGATATAGACAGATAAAAATGACTTACTCAGAGCAAGAGTTTGTCTTTGTCGTCTCCCATCTTTAATGTTAGGTTTTTATTTTATTCACCTATTTCTAGGAGACTATTTTTTTCGTGCTGCTCCCAATCTGTCTTTTATTACCTGCTTTGGGGCTTCTATTTAGATAGGATTGACGTACAGTGAACACCCAGTAAAAAATGTTGATTTTACAAATTAATCTCTGGAACTACTGTTTCTCCTTACTCTCATGGTAGCAGAACCATATATAACTGTTCTAAGTTCCTTTATAGGTTAAAAAATAGCATTAATATATTAATGACAGATAATATGTTATATACATCCTTCTCAACATCATTCTTTCAGTAGTACTTTTACTTTCACAGGGAAGAAAACCTAACATGGTAATTAATTGGATAGAAATTTCAGCCCCTTAGGCAGTCTGAGGTTCAGGGAGGCTCTGCCTATTGCTATCTCAGCATCACATTACCTAGCCAATGCCTCCTATTGAGATGAAATGACATCAAAGACAGTTCACAGCCAAGCCAATTGAAAGGGAAAGTGAGGCAATCCGTAAAAAAAAGATGTTGTTTGAGTGCTCAAGTTGGAGTAGCATAGCTAGCTAGCATAAGAATATAAGCATATCTTATAGTAGTGTTGTCATTAAAGTCTTAAACACTTCCTATTTTCTTTTCCTGAAATTGTGAGCCACATAGGTTTACATTTGAATATTTTACTTAGCTCAAAAATTTCCGTATGCATTTTACTTCATTGAGAAAAAAGTAAAAAATAAGACAGGGGAAAAGCTTAGATTTAAGAAAAGAAAAATGTAACTGAAGTAGTTAGAAGCATAGTCAGTAGAAGTTCTTTATCATGACGTTTTAGGAGAGATAAAGGTAATGGTAAGAAATAGAGGCTTTAGAGCTGTAAGGAAGTGGGGAGTTGAAGTTGGAACTCGGGTATGAAGTGTATCCTACCACTGAGGTTCTTTATAACCTACGTCTTAAAGTTGCGATAATGAAACTGAGCCAAATACTGAAAAATGCAGATTCTTGCCATTCTCATGAGGTGGTGTTTGCCAATGCTGTTGAATTGAGGAACCCAAAGAGAGAATAGGCCAGACCCCAGAGAGGACAGCTATCCTCATAGTCGATTAGAGCTGCCTGCTTTTGACTAGGAAGACTTGAGGCTGAGACAAAATGGTTTCTCAGGGATGAGAGATTCAAGAGAGGTGAAGCGATCTTCCAAAGATATCACGCATCTTAAACAGCAAAATAAGTTTGAGCCCAGTTATCTGACACCCAGAGAGGTATTCTTTTGTATAGACCCAGAATCTTTTTACCAAAAACATAAGTAGATACTGAGCATTTGTAATTGAAGAAGAGACTTACTAATGGTATTTAAATAAAAGTAGTCCTAAAATGTATTGGCAATTTGAATAGTTCAGAGTCTGCATTTATAAAACTGTACAGGCTCTATCTCAGTGTCATGTGAAGAAATTTGGCAATATTTGATAATGATGAAAAAGGGATGGCTTGTCCTCCCTGCAGCTGCAATAATATGCTGATTGTTTTCCTAAGCATTTGCAGCAGCATATTATTTTGTAACAAAAATGAAATGACCATAAAATACCATGTTAAAAAAATATTTTTTTTCTGCCATGATTTGGAATGTTTCCAACAAAACCACTCATTTAGGATTTAGTCACTTATCTCACAGACCCTTGCTATTAACATTCATGTCATATTCATGAACATAAGCCATTAACTGCTTTCACAATAGAGAAGATTAGAAATGTACTTGGGAACTATAAGAGTAGCACTGCCATCTACTTCTATAATCAAGGTAGATTATTCAGAAAAAGGGTCCATGGAAAAGAGCCTTATGATTGCAAGTTATTACTCTAATGGAAAGTGATTAAGAGTTAACAGTATCGGTCTGGTTTGATTTACTTTCAAACATAGCTCATAGCATGGCTTGACCTTTTCAAGACTCAGTGTCCAGATACTAGTACTATTGAATAAAATGATTTCACGATCATGAAAAGCAACTGCTAGCATGCTTTCGAGACCTTGAAAAAATATGTTCTCATATTTGTTACAATGTTAATATCTGAAAACTCAATGTATTTTATTTTTCTACTTTACATTAGAGTTTTTCTACAAAAGTATGTTTTTCTGTATGGTGTCTTCCGGATTTTAAAAATCAAATTCCAAAAATATTCCAAATTACAACAGATATATTTTGTTTCCTCTAGTCTATATCTTACATTCATTTTATAGATTACTCCTTCTAAAAAGAACTCAGTGGCAGAAAAAAAAAATTTGATAATATAGAGCCTAGCTTTCCTGTTATATAACTAGTCACATAAAGGCAGGATTATAATAACTATAGTCAGACACCTATTAATGACAGAGCAGAGACTAGAATTTAGGTCTACCATAGAGATATTCAAAAGCATTTGAAACTTGTTTTGATCTAATGCAAACTAAAAAAAAGTCAACAGCAGATGTTGATCAAAGTGATTATTATAGGAAGAATTTCTAAGTAAAAAACCCTCAGAAATGTTACAGTGTTGTGTTTAGTTGTGTGGTGGTTATATTTACAAGTTCTGGGCGGACATATCTTTCTCTGGAGGAGGTGTCACAGTTCAACCCACTGTATCTACATATGCTAATAAGAAACGTGCTCAGACTTGAGCCTACATATTCGCACTCCAGATCCAATATTATTTGTTTACTTCCAGGCTTCCAAAGCTGTGCATGACAAACTAAAATAGGATATTTTAAAGTGACTTTCTTCCACTTAGATATAGTGAAATTGAATTTGAGCAGGTCAGAGAAAAATTACATTGCTATCCTCACTATCATTTCATTTTTACTAGGTCTAAACATTGTGCTAGTAATACCATATATGAACTCATTTTATTCCACTTAGTATTTTTTTTAATTTTTAAAAAATATATTTTGCCCGGCCGGGCGTGGCTCAGCGGTTGAGCATTGACCTGGGATCCAGGCGATTGGGGTTCGATTCCCAGTCAGGGCACATGCCCGGGTTGTGGGCTCAATCAATGACTCTCTCATCATTGATATTTCTGTCTCTCTCTTTCTCCTTCTCCTTTCCTCTCTCGGAAATCAATAAAGATATATTTAAAAAAAATAAAAACTCACTTGAGGATATGCTTTAGAAATAAAAAATATATCTTTATTGATTTCAGAGAGAAAAAGGGAGGAGAGAGAGAGGAACATCAATGATGAGAGAGAGTCACTGATCGGCTGCCTCCTGCACGCCCCTGACTGGGGATCGAGCCTGCAACCCGCGCATGTGCTCTGACCGGGAATCAAACCATGATCTCCCAGATCCTAGGTCGACGTCGACGCTCAACTGCTGAGCCACGCCTGGCTGGGCTTTAAAATTTATTTTTTATTTCAGAGAGAGAGAAACAGAAAGAAACGTTGGTTTGTTGTTATCTTGTTTATACATTCATTGGTTGCTTCTTGTATGTGCCCTGACTAGGGATCGAAACCACAACCTTGGCGTATTGGGCCCATGCTCTAACCAACTGAGCTACTGGGCTACTGGGGTAGGGCCCGCTTCATATCTTGAGTATAGTCATATATTAGATGCTTCAAACACTCTCAAAGTTATTTTGTCCAGAGTGACAATTGTGTCAGAATCAATTCAGTGTCTTCTCGTGGTTCCTAGCTCACCCTCCCTTCGTCCTCTGGTTTTCTGCACTCCATCCACACGAGCTCCGTTTCAGTTTCCTTAAACGCTTCATGCTCCCTCTTGCCAAAGTCTCTTTCCACATGCTATTCACCTACCTGGCTCTCTTTTTGTCCTTTCTTTTTTTAAATTAAACTTATTGGGATGACATTGGTTAATAAAATCATATAGGTTTCAAGCGTACGATCCTATGATACATCATCTGTATATTGCATTGTATGTTTACCACCCAAAGTCAAATCTTCCGCCACCGTGTATCTGACTCCCTTTTTTATGCCCTCAGCTCCCTCGCCTCTGGTAACCAACATGTTGTCCGCGTCCATCCGTTTTTGTTCATTTGTTTTTCTTGTTTTTTCATTTGTTGCTTTCAGTTTTATATCCCACATGAATGAAATCATATGGTTCTTGACCTTTCCCGTCTGCCTTATTTCACTCAGTATAATATTCTCAAGACCCACCCATGTTGTCACAAACGGCAGTATTTCATCTATTCTTAAGGCTGAGCAGTATTCCACTGTGTATATATACAGTGGTGAGCAAAAATAGGCTTACAGTTGCATTGTGACATTCTTTTGAGTTAATAAAGCTATTGTAGTAATTACCTGCATATCTTTTTCCATACAAACAACTGGAAACCTACTTTGCCCACACCTGTATATATGTACTGCCTCTTGTTTATTCAGTCATATATTGAGGGACATTTCGGCTGTTTTCATTGCACCCTTTTTCTAATAGAAGCGGATGCTCCTCAGAATGAAATAACAGCAGCGGGGTACCATATTAGTGCTTCATTTATATTATAGAGGAATTAAATAATACACCATCATCAACAAAGAACAATAAATTTGTGGAGAAATGGCAAGAGAAAGGAAAGCAGTTTTAGGTTTTCAAGGGTGGCAAAACATGGGAGGGTAAATATATGGGAGAAAACAAATGGTAGGTAAAGGCTAGTTAGTAAAGTTTGTTATGTAAATTCCTCTCGTGCTAGCATTAGGCTGAAGGGTCTAAAGTTGTCTCCTGTGATTAACTTTTGTCCTTTCTGGCATAGAGGGCAGAAGAGACACCTTTGAAAATATATGTCCTGCTTTTTGACAAATAGAGAAAGTGCAGGAAAACTTCCTTGTGTCTGCTTCTTCTCACATGCCCTTAGCTTAAAATAATCCTTATAACAAAATGGCATAATTTGGAATGCATATGCAGCCAGCCAGCCTCCTGGACACAGGTAAACATTTATTTTGAAGGAGCTCCCTGCCCTAATCCTAGCACTGCTTAGTTAAGTGCTTCCTGAAATCTTCCTAGAGATGCTCGTAGGTGACTCTAACGCAATAAATCTCTGCACCTCCCTCTTCCCCATTTACTCTATACTTTGGTTGCCCTATTTGAGTACATGGTACCAGGACTCAAACCTGGGAGTTCTGTGTCCCTCTCTGACGACGCCTCGTTCAATCTATTAGAAACGTGTTGATTCTACCTGCTAAACATCTTTCTCATTTGTCTGCTTTTATTTCCTTCTCAGTGCCAGTATCCTAGCCATAGTTATCTGTCCTATAGACACTCCCAGCCTTCAGTCTTTCTCCCCACCCCACTCCCCACCCCCAGTCTATGTCCCACATTACAGCCAGAGTACTTTCTACAGAGCACTTTCTACATTTAATTATACATATCTGCTGCTCCAACACCACTAAGAGTTGTCATCTCTCTCAGGATAAAGCCCAAACCCTTGTGGAATGCATGACCAGGCCTTGGTTTATCTCCCTAACCCCTTTTCCCTTTTTTTTTTTTTTTTTTTTAATATATCTTTATTGATTTCAGAGAGAGGAAGGGAGAGGGAGAGAGAGAGAGAGAGAAACATCAAGGATGAGAGAGTTGTCATTGATCGGCTGCCTCCTGCACGCCCCTGGCTGGAGATGGAGCCCGCAACCCGGGCATGTGCCCTGACCGGGAATTAAACCGCTATCTCCTGGATCCTAGGTCAATGCTCAACCCCTGAGCCACGCGCGGCCTGGCTCCCTTTTCATTTTTAGTTTGAGCATACAGAACTAGTTTCATTTGCAAGGTTATATAATATGATTGATCCTATTGAACAAATTAGTCCTGCTGCCCTTCGCTTGACTAATATCTTTTAAGCCCCTATTAGGAATCAGATATTGCAGAAAGCTTGACTTGATGCCCTAAAGTTAGATCATGTGTCTCCTGTATGTCCTATATCATTCTGTACTCATGTACTTCCTCTGTTATACCACTTTCACACTGAAATATAACTGCCCACTGGGTTGGCCTGATGAAGTCAGAGACTGTTCTTTCTGACCATCAGTTTATTTCCAGCATCTAGCACAATTCCTGGCACATAGTATGTATTACTTAATGGAAGAATGATTATAATCTCTTGATTTAGGCTTTTAAAATGACATCTATTTAATTTTTTAAAAAATCTATTTTTTATAATAAGAATTGGTAATGGATTTTTAAAAGTTGTGCTCTTTAGACACACTAGATAGAAATAATTAGGTCCACCTTGCTGACTGGTTGAATACAACCTTTTTCCCCTCCAACTTCTTTTTCTTCACTGTGCTGCAAATTATATTCCTACTTCTGACTGATCATTATATTCCATATACTGCTCCTCCTCCTCATATATAGCTACATGCCGGATTTCAAACGTCTGCTAATCTTATTTTGTCATTTAATTTGTCTAGCTAGTACAATACCGTTTACAATGGATTTTTCATAGATGGACATTATTAAGAACCAGTATACCCTTTATCTGTAATATTTGTCTACTTTTTATTACTAGCAAATGGTCTTTAGAAATATAGGTAAATTATAGTCCCAATTGGTTTTTCCATTAATATTCATTATTTTATAATACTATTACATATCATTTTAATTCTCCCTTTCTCAATTAAGTGTATGCTTTAATTTTTTAGCATAAAGAGTTGCTCATTTGCCTTTTAAGTGTAATAGGTTTTCATTGCTTTCTGGTTCTCTAATTTTTTCATATAGCCTCCTAAAGATATGACTAAGATGACTACTATAGTACTATAGTTAAGATAAAGAGATATTATTGATTCATAAATTGAGGTATTATAATGTGTGTGTCCTATTTCTGGCCTCTTTTTAATATGGTTTAATACCTCATTCCATTATTATTGCCTCTAGGTAGTGAACAAATATCTCCGTTGAACTGCACAAAAGACACATAAATCTTATTCCTGAGAAAATTACATTTAGTTCAGAGCTCATCAATGTGTATGAGTAATTTGAATTTATTTTTCAAATGTGCTTTGTTTTTACATAGTTTAAATGGAATTTTATCAACCTTTGTGTTTCTTAATTACTTTATATTATTAGGTCCTTTGGAATTCAACCAATTTACCTAATCTCAAGAAAATTAAAAAAATAATTTTTCGGCAAAGTTTAAAACTTCACTTTCTTTTCCAGATCATTAACAAAGGTATTGAATAGGAGATACAGTTCTGGATCCTAGACTAACCCTGCTAATTAACCTTTTTGCTTCCTGAAGATTTGGAATTTATTTCCACTCAATTTCTACCACAGGAGTTGTTTTTAATGATTTAGGGCCTTCCCCATGGGAATAGAGAGCCCTGAGCAAATAATTTTGCAATATCATTGCTTAACGTTTTTATTCAGATGAAATCCTATGAAAGTTAGCAGCAGAGACATCCTTAAAGTGAAAAGCTCCTGGAGCTATGTGCAAAGAAGGCAATTTTTTTTTTTTTATAGGTAGCAAACCTATTTCCAACCCTGCTTTCAGTGCTTTTTTATAAGCGAGTGCTTTACAAATTTTAGAATTCATCGAGAATTACCTGGGGGAGAATGTTAAAAATGTAGGTTCCTATGCCTTCCCTTGGATCTACTGAATGAGAACCTGGCATGGTTTGGTTGACTCACTTTGCCCTTTTAAGAAAAAGCCTAGGTGAATTGCCTCTGTCTAAACTGTGTTTCTCAAAGCCTTGTCCAAGGACTAGAAGAATCAGCGTCACCTGGGAGTTTTGTAGAAACGCAGTCTCTGACCTCTTCCTAGGGCACTGAAACAGTAGCCTTAGATGTTGTTTGTCATTAAAACTTGAGAAGCACCTTATAGACCACGCTTTGAAAAACACTACAGTAAGAAAACAATTACAGGCCATATAGACCTACCTATAGATTTCATTTCTTCCTCAACACCCTTGTCTCCTTAAGCATGTACCAGTTTACCAAGATCTAGGCCTTGCAGTATTTATGGTATATCTGTCTTTTTACTGACACTGAACTATATGCTGTATGTAAACGACTCCTACCTGACAAAACTTGCTATCTAGTATATTACGTTTCACTTCCCATTATAATTTTTAGAAAGATTTAAGTAGAGATTATGCACTTTGCCTCCTTTATCCTATTGTGTTAAAGAAATAATTATTCTTTACTCTTGTTAAAGAGGGTAAAGAGGACTTTATTCAAGAAGGACTAATGCAGTGGGGTTTTGCAATAGTGGAGCGAGATTGCGCTCAATTCTAGAGATAACAAGGATAAGGTGAGATTTGAGCTAAGGAGCAGGAGAGGGGTCAGTGGGTGGAAGATTACTAGGCTTCATCCATCACGGCTGGGGGATTTTTCCTAGACCCACTCAACAGGATTTTTGCTGAAGGCAGACCCAAGTGGTGAGGTATTGAAGGTGGTGGGTGAGGAATTTGATCAGATATCCATATTAATAATATACCAAGAGGGGAGATTTAACTAAGTTGATTCAGCAGGTTTCTTGATAAAACTGTACTAAGGGGGCCAAACACAAAGCCCAAGTGTTGGGGCCCAGTCAAAAAGAAGAGGAACCCGAAAGAATTTGGTCAAGGAGAGAGTCTTTGTCAGGTATTCTATATGTGTTTAACCTTTAATATGTTGGAGAATTTTAAAAGCCATGTTAATTTCATAATATTCTGGCTTCTTGGAAATTGCCTGGTCTTCATTTTTCTTATAAATATTTTTAGAGCAGCTTAGTTTTAATTTTTATTGTGAAAACCTCAGATAAAAGGCATTATCTTTATAATTAACGGATTTCAAGTAAAAATTGTGACTCTGCGATGTATATGATAACCCTTTGCCCCTGTACAAATGTAAGCAAGGATGTATTTTTAATCATATGCTATGCCTTTCAGTTAATAAATATATTTACCATTCCACTTATATGTAGTTTGTCTATATCAAAAGTACCAATCCAAATGAATGTGTTTTGACTTAAAGCCAAAGCTTAAGTAGAAGTCTACACATTTAACTAGAGATGTATTGATATGAAAATTGAGTTGTATGCAAAATAATTAAATATTTTTAAAGTGAACTTACATTTAATATATACCATAATTATGCTTGTAAATAAAATTTAAAAATAAAAGGAAAGAAGGAGAAAGTACTCATTATTTACAAGTCTCTCTGAGGATTTCTGAGAGTACAGAATTATTCTGAATGCAGCGATCTCTCATATACATCAGAATGGTACAAGTGATAATTTGGGGGAGCAGCATCAAGGGAATTAGGATTTTGCTGAATAGTTCAGCTTTGAAAACCAAAATAAATATAGAGGTACAAGTAGATGGAGGGAGAGACTTGAGCCTAAGAAATTTTTAAGAGCTGCTGGAAAGTGGAAAAAAGGAGGCATCGAAGCCGGAGTAAAGAGGGATTTTTTTGGCTAGAAGATAAATATCCTTAATTATCATTAAATTATTTGTTCTGTACTAGGTGATGTACCTTCTCTTTTATAACTTTACCAAAATATTCAGTGAAAATTACATTGTTTGCTAGTTGGCTTTGTTCAGTGCCATCATCTCAATGTTGACTAAAGGTGCAGGGGGAGAAGAAATAAGAATTATAAATAAATAGGTGCTTATTAAAACAGTGGGAGGAGGGAAATAGGATTCCTGTCAGGTAGAAACATGGTTCAGATATTAATATAGCAGTATATAAATTTGCATAAATTTACAAAAATGACTTAACAGTGTGTAATACAACCTGAGGCTTAACAAGCTCAGTCAACACCAGGTGCATGGCACATGGGAGAATATCCAATATTGCAAATAAATTCAAGTGCATGCCCCCACTGGAAAAAGTAAAATGTAGAACTCATTATTAATAGAGTAACTTTGTGGCTCACATAAAAATATATATTTTTGTGTGTTATCTCAATGCTGTCAGTCCTAGCATGCACATTTTGTTTCATTTCAATAGATTCTACTCTAAAAAATGAAAAAGAAAACTACGTTGTTTCCTGTTAATCCCTTGTATAGATTTGTATTTTGGAGATGTGAGGAAGTGTTGAGTTCAGTTTTAAGATACATATTTGTGAGGATATAGGCCTTCTTTAGACATTCTTCCTTCTGTAAGTTTGTGTGGGTATCTGTTAATATGAGTTTTTAAAAATATGACTATAAAATTCAATTCTTTAATCTTCAAGGCATGCCTATTATTTTTATATTGCTCCTTTGCTGAGAATATTACTCTATATTTGTGCTTTTATTTTGTTGACCCAAAATCATCATGAAATCATAGAAATGAAAGGGAAAATGAGAGTTAAATATAACATATTACCTAAGTCAGGAACCCTCCCCTTCACAGCTTGTACTCCACCCTATGTCACTGGACAGTTCTAATTGCTTCAGGCTGTGTATAGTACACAGTTTTCTCCTCACAACTTTCTTCAGCTTTTCTAGTTCTCTACAGCAGTTTATATGGCAGCTGTGTTTCCTTTATGAATGTCCTCCGAATAGTATTTAAAGAAAGCTCTACTATTCCCATTGTCCTTTTAAAAATTTATTACTCTGACTTTCTTTCAACCTGTGAATCTCACAATAATATACAAATAATGTATAGATATAATCTGAAAAGTTCTATTCTGTTACTATTACCTGAATCTGAACTTTATGCTTTTATGAATATCTTTGTAGATTCCATTAACTTTTGAGATCATGCATTCTGAGATACTGACTTTTAATATAAACTGGAATTGTATCTTTATAATTTTGTTTGCATAGAGATGTTTTTTATTTATTTTCTGATGAAGTATATTTGCTTAGTTAAATTTTTCAGGAAGCTATTTTACAAGTATATTTAACTTTAAATTAAGCTTCCTGTGAGATCTTTGCAGAGTTTCCTTTTAGATAAATCAAACTATATTATGATTGGGGGGGAAAAAGGCTTTTCAGTTTTTGTCTCTTTTAACAGTGTTTCTTATTGTAGTGTGCTATGTAGGGGCAATAGATCACAAGTATCAAGGGCGCTGGGAATCCCGCAAATATTTGAGTCCTACCAAGATTTACTGATGTTAATCATCTCTGTGTTTAATAAATGCCCCAAGTGATTTTTACTAAAATTTGATAATCTTCAAAGGACTTTACTTATGATTTCAAGAAGGTTGGCTCGAGATCGCTGCCCTAGACCATATGGCCAATTTATTATGTTACAAGATAAAATTATATAAATCTTGTGTATCTGAAACCAAGAAAGAAATGGTGGCTTCAGTAAATCATCTGTAATTTTGATTATCACATAAATCTAGGCAGGACATTATCTCTCATTGGAATTTTGCCATCCAATATAATAACCTAAATAAAAAGGAGAAACGTATCAGGCAAAATGAAGTCTTGTATAACTATCTGGCAGAAATAAATTGTACGTTCATTAATAATTAGGATTATCCTTTAAGCTTTATATTTTATTACTACATGAAAACTGTATTATCAGAGTTGAAGCAGAAGGTACTTCTGGAAGATTGACTCTATAGACTTACATGCTCTTTCTTTTCACAAATGCATTGCTTAGCTATAAGCAATCAGCCCCCCTCTTTAATAAGTTAGAAAAATTGACATTTCTTTCCACATATTTCTGCCAAATGGAGTTTCTTCTTTATGCACTAAATATTTTTTTCCAGACATCTGTATTTCAAGTAGTATAAGAAAGCCCTACACCAGCGATTTTCAACATTTTTCATCACATGGCACACATAAACTAATTACTAAAGTTCCATGGCACAATAAAAAATATATTTTTTGCCGATCTGACAAAAATAAATAGGTATCATTTCAATTGATATACAAAAAAATAATAATAGTAATTACCTACCCTTTTTGCTCCAAAGTGACATTTAAAAAAATCAGGTACCTATATTTATATATAAGGATTTCTGGTACCAAGAATTAACCAATCAGATGCCACTTTATTATGCAACGTGACCAATAAGATGCAACTCTATTATATGACCTATATATTTATAGTTTAAGACAGGGCATTCATACCAGATGGCTATTGTTGTGTTGAGTGTTGTCATTTTTTTAATTTGACAGTCTAAGGGAAAAGAGGTCAGTGCCTCTGACTAAATAGTCCGGTATTGCATATTTTAAAAATTCTTGTGGCTCACCGTTTGACAGTCGCTGCCATAGACCATTGATGTGGGATTTATTAGTGTCTATTAATAAAGACTAAATCTGAAAATTTGTTTTCCAGAGTGAACTCCTAGGAAATATAGTAACATGAGACTCAATGGGCCTTGTAGGAAAACAAAGGATAGGAACCGAGGCCCATGTATGAAACACTAGAACTAATGCCCTCAAAAGAGAAGATGATAAAGGACACCCTCTATCCTTTCCAGGGGTGTTCTGGGTGGGCAGGTAACTCATATAAAATATATGTACATATATAAAAAACCCAAATTGATGAATGGAAAAAGCGAGTCACTCATTGAACTACACTTGACTCTTTACTCCTTCAATATTTCTATAAGAAAGAATTTATTAAAAACCTAACAATAACTTATAAAATTTAGATTTATTTGGAAATATTACTTATTTTTTAAATATGTTTTTATTGATTTTTTTTAGAGAGAAGGAAGGGAGAGGAATAGAGAGATAGAAACATCGATGAGAGAGAAACATCGATCGGCTGCCTCCTGCACACCCCCACTGGGGATCAAACCCACAACCCAGGCATGTTCCCTGATCAGGAATCGAACCAGTAACCTCTTGATTCATAGGCTGACATTCAACCGCTAAGCCACTCTAGCCGGGCTGGAAATACTATTTAAATACTTCCCAATAATTTCATATGTAACTTTTGACATGGAAATTCTAGCACTGTGGTTAAATAGACATTTATTTATATATTTTAAATTAAAATATGTTTTTTATTGATTTCAGAGAGAGGAAGAGAGAGGGAGAGAGAGAATCATCAATGATGAGAGAAAATTATTGATTGGCTGCCTCCTGCTTGATCTCTGACTGGGAATTGAACCATGACCTCCTGAGCCAGGCTGGCAGATGACTTTTATATTATTTTAATTATGCAATTTATCTAATAAAAGTGTGTTATTTTAGCGAGTTGAAATGACATAATTCAAAATATATTTTTACATATTGTCAGATTTCTTTAATTTTTGGTATATCTATATTTGCAGTTAAAATTTTATGTTCATCTTGCTTCCGGTTTGTTAAACTTCTTGGGCCTTAATATTTATATTTCATGAAAATTGGAATTTCCAGCTATTATTTATTTAAATATTTTTATGCGCCCCCATTCTGCTTTTCCATCTGAGATTACAGTTTAAGGTATGTTAGACATTAGATATTGTTCTAGACATCACGGGAATTATTTTTTAATTATCTTTTTTGTTTCTCTTTGTGCTTCACTCAAATAATTTTTACTGCCTTGTCTTCAGTGTCACTAATCTTTTCTTTTGCAGTATATTTGTGTTTAACCTGATTATAATTTCTTGAGTTTTTTTAAAATCTTGGAATTTATATTTTTAAATCAAAATTAGAAAACAAATTGACCATTATTTAAAAACTGCCTTTTTAAGACTCATTCAATATATGCGCATTTTTAAAAAAGCATTGAATATATTTATAATAGCTCTTCAAAGTCCTTGTGTGCCAAATTCAGCAGCTTAGACATTTCTCAGTTCATTTCTGTGGGCTGATATTTTTTTTCTTTGTCATAGATCACATTTTCTTGTTTATTTACATGCATAATACTTTTTGTTTGGGTACTGAGCATTGATACTATTAAATTATTTAAAACTTTGATATTGCTTTTCTGCAGAATGTTTAGATTTATTCTGGCAAGGAACTAATTTACTTGTGGGTCAGCTGGATTTTAAATTTTTTTTTTAGGATTTTTGAAGCCCTTTTCTTTGTTTTTGTTAGAATAACCTTTACTCTCAGGTTACTATTCCTGCTACTGAGGCACAACCCTTCTGCATTCTACGAAATGCTTCATAAAGTGTCCAATGAAGTCTCTATAGTTAGGCTTGTCTGAACTTAAACTTCTGTTGGCTCTGTGTGACCTCTGGGAAGTATTCAGGTTATAGCTCCCCAGCAATTCTTCTTTTCTGTAAGATCTTTGTACATATTTATGGAGTCCCACCATATACATGCACAGATGACTATTTAGATAAACACTCAGAAGATAATGCTTCAGAAGACAAGGTTGCTATAGGATGAGGGACCTCTTAGTCTTTGCATTAAAATAATAACAACAGTCTGGCTTCTTGGATACCAATTGGAATACAATGCCTAGGAAAAGAGCATTGCTAATCTTTTGAGTTCCAACAAAACAGTGAGAAGCAAGACATTGTTAATGTGAACAGAAGGCAATAATAAATTAAGGAAAATAAAACAGGGAGCCGCCTGTAATTTCAGGGAAAAAAATATCACACCAATATAACACCAAATGGATCTTGCTGATCAAAGAAATTTTGAAATTTGCTCTCCAGAAAACTAGATTAACGCTACAAAATATTTTAGATTTGTGTACTCTGTGTTACAAAGTTGAGACCACCAACCGAAAAAGAACAAGTCTGGCATAGTTGTAGTGATGAATTTAGGGATTTATTGAAGTAATTTTACTAGAGAGAAATGATAATAGTATAATGGGCAAATTAAACAGTTGGTGGGCAAGTTTATTTCAATTTCTTTTGCTCCACATTTTGCTAGCTTTTATGTTGTAAAATAAATAGACCTCTTACATATTTTGCAATAGTTCAACTTTTCTAGTACACTGTGCTGTTTACCTGGAGCCTCCATTGTCTGCTCCTGTCACCAAAACTTTATGACTTTGTTGGATGCCGGAGCAGCAAATACCTCTTCATTCAGAAAGTGTTCCCAATCCCCTGAACCCAGTTCTGATTCCTCCTTTAGAGACTAAGATATCTTATCTGAATTTTAATTATGAACTCATTATGATTATTTTAGCCCTATTTATCTCCTTCACTTTACTGTAAGCCCCATGCCCTCAGGATTCGTATCTGTATTTGTTTGTAACTATTGCCAACATCTAGTGCACTGACTGTTATTTAATAGGCTCTAAATAAAAGAATGCTGAATGGAAGTTCATAATTTGTTATTGGATGAAATGAGAATTTCCTCAGCCTAGAGAGGACACATTCACTGACCAATTTTTTTCTCTGATGTTAAGCAATATTTTTCCAGCCTCTCTAGTTTTACATTGGAATCTGGTTGAAAAGCAAATAATTTCATATTAAAGTACATTGTTAACTAGTAATATACATTTTTCTAATAAATAATCATTTCTTAGAAAACTATCAAGCCTAATAAACAATTTTGACTGTTCACTCTTTACCAACTTCCTTATAATCACAAAGTACATTTTATATAGCCTCATATTTTCTTTTTTAATTCTCACCGAAGATATATTTTTATTGATTTGAGAGAGAGAGAAACATTGATTTGTTGCCTTTGGAACACATCCTGACTGGAGATCGAACCTGCAACCTAGATGTGTGCCCTGACCAGGAATTGAACCCACAACCTTTTGGTGTACAGGATGACTCGATACCACCTGGCCAGGGCATATACAGCTTCATCTTAAAGGCATATGGGAAGTATATTAAAATAAGAGAGCTCATTTACTGAGCATCTATCACGTGTCCTCTAGGCCTTTATATAATAATTATTCTACTTAATCTTTATGACTACTCTTGGAAGAATCGATATGGCCTCTATTTTCATAGATGATCAAAATGAGACTGTTTGAAACATTTATCCAGCTGGTAAATAGCAGAGCCTATATGCTAACCTAAATAACCTAAATCTATCTTATACCAAAGCTCTTGCACACTCTTTCCACACTTCTAGAATATTGAACCAAAATTTTGTTCTGAAAATTTTAGGTTACATATCGAAAGCCATAAAATAGTAAGAAAATGTCAAATACCATGTGCTATTTATGCAGTGGATAAAAATGCTTTGCATTGCATTAAAGTTGTAACTTTAGTGCATCATGACATTTTAAATTGTTTGACTAGCTGGCTTCTTTAAGGAGCTACTTCACTATAGTGAAGAAAACTTTGCTATTCATATGTGACAAAAATCTTAAGAGGTACAACGGATATGGTGTTTCAAGTAATTAAAATAATACCATAGCTGAAAGGACTTATAAATAATTATTCTTTCCAAGCCTCTGCCCTTGAGTCATAAGTTTGTTTTAATTATTCAGTATAGATGGTCAGCAATTATCCTTAAACTTAAAACCCCTCCAGGCCATACAAATATTTCATTTATTCTTGAACTGTCTGACCCAAACTTCCACCAGTGTAATTTAAACCTTTTCACTGTTCATATATAGGACACATCACTAGCATCTCTATGTGTGAGCCTTTTTTTCTGAGCTAAGAATATTACTTAAAATTAGACAAAGACTGCACGTCACCTGCAGATGGTTTGTCAAGTTCCTGTAGTAAAAATTGCATCGTTATGCATGATTCGAGGCTCAGTAGTGACCCCTAAAATAAGTATAGATTAATAGCTCTTATAGTAACATATCGAGTTTAAATAGCTAAATGAATATTACTTGCACAGTGGAAAAATGAATTCCAGCAAAGTTTACTATACCATTGTTAGATTTTCCTCCAGATTCCACTGTAAAGCTGGAGGTTGGGGAAAGTGTTTAGCTACTTGAAATTATAAAATTTTGAAAACCTATAAAAGAAATCTCCTAAGCTATATACTTAAAAAAGTAGTAACATTTATGCTAAAGTAGAAACATTTTCTTTTTATCCCTTAATGGGAAAAAAAACTTGGAAAAATAATTATAGTACCAGCAATTCTGTATGTGTTTTAACAGCATCACTCTTTTCCTGTTTTAGTAGTAGCATCAAATTATTAAATAACAATCCAGTGATCAAACTAATTATTTGTGTGATCATAATTCAATTAACTAGATATTTATAGTTACTAGGCTATATTATTTTCCCCTCATGGATGTAGGTAGAATCAGGTTGTTAACAAACTCTCCTTTGATGACAGGAGAGAGCAAAGCTCAGCCTTAGATTGAAATAATAACTAACTCTGGCATTTACTAATACTGGTAGATACTCCATTACAACAAACACTTTAAATAGAATATACTTGGATTAGAGATTTTGTTTGTGACTTACCTTTGCTTTAATTATGAATTTTAAAGGGAGGCATTATTTTTTCAATTTTACAAATATGGACACTGAAGCACAGAAAGGCTGGTAACTTGCTCAAGGATACAGGCCAAATAAGATAGAAGTGGGAATTAAACCCTGACGCTCTGACTTTGCATCTGATCTCTCCACTGGCCCGTTTCCAGATTTACCCATCCCTCCTCCTCTCACCTTTCCCCACCTCTTGTACTCTCCTCCTTTCCCCCCTTTCTCCGTTTGTCTCTTCTCTCATTCTCTCTGGGATTATACAGTCCCTTGAGTCCCTTGCTGTGTCGTGTCCCGGATAGAGGTGCAAGGTGATACTTGCTTCAACAGCATCCTCTGTCCGGAGCAGTCCTCTGCTGAGTTAGTATATTCCTGCCTAGGCTCACCCTCTGCGCTGGCGTTTGCAGGGGTGTCTGCCTGTTCATGTTCATCTCATCCCGCTTCCCCCACAAAATCCTCATCGTCACCTCAGGGGCCCGTCAGTGTCTCAGTATCTGCTGACTTTCTTTCTTTCTTTCTTTCTTTCCCCTCCCTCCCTCCCTCCCTCCCTCCCTCCGCTTTCTTTCCCTCTTTCTTGGGAAGATGTGGCAGTCCTCCTATACATCACTGATATTCTGAGTGTCTCGGTGGGTTTCCCTATACAATCTCTTTACATGATTACCCAAGTCTATTTTCTTTTGACATGAAAATGTGGGGAACTCCTGGGCCTCAATGCCTCGCAGGGCAAACAGGAGGAGAGAGCAGTGTGGACTCTAGTTTAGATGAGGTTCTAAGCCTCTCACTCTCCATCTCTTCTGCGCTCTACCTTTAAATTTCTCATCTCTTCTGTATGGGCAGCTCTACAGTTATTATTTTTAATGTTTCTGTCTTAAGCCTGAGCCACCATTGTTATTGGTTTGTTGGTTGTAATGTTTTAAAAATCAGAAAGTTGGGTTGTCTTTTCGGTTCCAGCGTCCCTTGGAGCACCAAGATTCTGCACGTTGCTGGGTTATTTACAGGACAAGAGGCATGAGGAAGGAAAAGCAATTCTGTTAAAAGGTTTCGGTATCATTCCCTCACATTAGCATCGGGTTGGTGTAAAGAACAAAATGATGCCGAGAATGAGCTGCTAGGGAGCCAGGATGGTGAACATTTTATTTTTATGTGGCAAGAGAGATAATAGGAAGATATTGAATTTTTTTGACACAAGTAACCTAGTGGGAAGCTGTGTGGAGGAATCTTGTCCTTTCAGCCTGGGATGCAGTAAAGTGAGGGAGGGAGATTGCGGGAGGCAGATTCTCAAGTACTTCTTTGCCAGTAACCAGTCTTTTCCTCTTGAGTGTGTCATACTTACTAATTTATGTTAAAGTTTTTGTTTCTCACAAAAGAATGGTGTTTATCTTCCCATTAAAGGTGCAGTTATATTTGATGACAATTCCATTTTTACTATGATATGCTCCTTAAATGTATACTCGCTTAATAAAAGTGCCAATAATTCATTGGATTTTAAGATGTTTGTGTTATCATGTCATAACTTTACCCTTGTTTTATAAGAAGACAATGAATTCTTAAATGTACCTGCCATCATTTCTAAGTGACTGTCTCTTTTATTCATGGTTTTGTTTCCTCTGACGAGGTTCTCAGCAGACAGTTCTTATCTCAGGGCTTTTATAGTTTCTTAATTATTCACTGTCATTTTTAAATGAATGATCCAGGAGTACTTGAGTATTTACATACTCTTTGTCACCTTGCTTAACTTGCATGTCTCATAGAAGGGTCTTGATAATTATTGTAATAGAAATTGAGGGAAGTTATGTCAGCCTGCACATACCATTAGTGCATTAATGTGTCAAAATATCAGTGAATGACACAGCTCTAGGCAGTCTTAAAAGCTGCTAATGGCAGGCCAGCTCCAAGGAATTGATTTGTAAGCAATACGAAAGCTATAAAACTTTCTCCTTGATATATAGTCTCAGAAAGCCTTGTTCTGTTGTTCACCTTATTTTTAGTAAATGAGTAATAGCTATTTGAATAAGAGAGCAATTTATAATGACAATGTAGTTGATGTTCTTTTTGTTAAAGTAGCAATAGAAAACTGCAAATAGGAAAACGAACAAGATAGCAGCGTGTTAACATTAATTCAGTTGTTAACATTTAAACTGCAATTTAATCATAGGTTGAATCTTACAAGTTATTGTTTTGTGGTTAATAGAAATGGATGTGGTAGTGGGGTTTGTCAAACTAATAGATGTTGACACCTAGAAGAATTGAAGAGAAAAATACTCAAAAAGTGAAATAAACTTCATATATAGAAATTAATGAGAAATAATGTACTAAGTATAAATGTAATCGTATATTAGTTTTAAAGACTAAAAAAAAAAAATACTTAAAATGAAGAGTATACAAACTCCTAAGCTAAATGACCTAACACATTTTATGTTGAGTTTAGATGAAAATGTACTGTGCTCCATACAGCAGGCAGAGATCCTTATAACACTATATTGTCATTGTTGTCTGGGCAGATCTGTCCCTCTCCTAGGGGCCTCCATTAAAACAGGGACCATCCCCACTGGGCTTATCATTGTGGCTTCCAGGACGAAGCCCTCAACAAATAGCAGAAATTGGGAGCCTGATTTAATACTTTTATACAAAAGAATGTGTGCTCCTTCAAGGCCCAAACCATATAATTGTAACATAAGGCAGTTTTTATATGTGTCACGAGAATGGCACAAAGGATAATTTAACTACGACGAACAGAAGTCTCAGATTTCTTAAAACTTGCTTCAAATCGACAGCTGTAGAAAGAAAAAACAGTGTAGTAGGGTACACTGTGCATTGGAATTGACATTCTAATTTGCACATAAAACAAATGAGTCCAATTAGAATATTTGAAAGTTTCCATTTAACCCTAAAATTTCTGACTCTGATTCAGGTCCAAGTTCATGGCAAAACCATTTAAGTGACTGCAAATAAATTTTGATGAATCCAGAAATACTTTATTCAGTGTAGAATGAGCTGAGGTCAGAAACAGGCAACTCCATAGCTCATGGATTTTATTCCACATGAGTGACAAGGAAGAGGGAATATTGGGAGGCCAGAAAGAGCTTTGAAATTTTCCAGGGTATACTTGAGAACAGTGCTGGGGAAGAAGACTTACTTTATTATTATTATTTTTATTTTTCTCCTTTCCTCATTTCATCTTCATGTTTCCATGATTTTCATTAAGTAGTTGAAAATATAGTAACTTTTTGAAAAAATTTCTTTAATCAGGCTGAAAATACAGTACAGGTATTACAATATCAAAACAAAAATAAGAAATATTCAACATAAACTCTAAAGTTGGATTTCAATAAAATTTGTATACATAACAAACTTTATATAAAT
Organism: Miniopterus natalensis; assembly: GCF_054644295.1. Lineage (NCBI taxonomy): Eukaryota > Metazoa > Chordata > Mammalia > Chiroptera > Miniopteridae > Miniopterus > Miniopterus natalensis. Next base: position 145,800,484 of record NC_142081.1, read on the forward strand.
TTCTTTTACATATACATAAATCTTGATTCTATAAGGGAAATGCAAATATTTTTCTAACATGTAATTATAGGCTGAATTCCTAGAGAATTTTATACTCAGTATTACAGTTTTCCTTAGAATTAAGTGCAAAAAACAACATGGCATAGTTCCAAAATTTTTTCATATGTTAAAAGTACTTTAACATTCCTTACTCCACCTTTACAGTATTTTAACTTTACAGACTGTGCATTCAATCCTAACTTCCTGTTTCAAATTGTTCCCTCAACTTAGAATTTACTACTCTGGAGACAGTGGTTGACTTTTTATGGGGTGATTATTTTCCAGTTGTTTCTTCTTTCAATTCCCTTTTCTGCTTTTCCCCTCTAAGCACCCACAAACACATGCATGGGTCTTCTCTCATTTACTTGATATGTGGTCTTTACAATGAGGCTGTCTTTTTGTGAAAACGAAATTTTATATCTTGTTAAAAATTCCAGAATGCTGTTTCCCAAATGGGTATACATTTCTGAATGTATACCCATTTCAGACCCTAAATCTGAAAAGCCAGAAGGAAAAATGACTTGCTTGTAATATCCATAACTACTTATGATAATGCAGCCTTATAGATTTACTAAGGCTATGATTTACAGTAATGCAAATTTCTATAAGTAAGGTTTTCATCTCTGAAAGTGTTCCATGCCACAACAAAACAGATTTGTAGTTCACTTAATTATAACTGTATATCTTTACAGCACTTATTAGTCATGCCTCACATTCACCTCAGGGAGATCATGTTCCAGATAGATTTTTTTTTTATATTGTCAGAAGATCTGATTATTTTGCATTTGGCTTGATTTAACTGAGACCTTGGTCTTAAAGGCCCATGCATGTTTTAAAAAGAAATCACCTTCAGTGTTTCTCATCATAACATTCTATAAACTTTCAGAGAAGATATTCCAATTAGTGACCACTTTCCTCAGCTTCACTTCTTCCCCAGGCATCCTATTGAAAGAGAACAAACTGATTTAGATGAATATATGTAAATATATCTATACATTTACCTATATCTATGTACTGTATTTTTTGGATATTAACCCTTTATCAGATGTGTCATTGGTAAATATGCTCTCCCCTGCGGTGGGCTCCTTTTTCATTTTGTCGATGGTTTCTTTTGCTCTGCTAAGCTTTTTATTTTGATGTAGTCCCATTTGTTTATTTCTCTTGTCCTAGGAGATGTATCGGCAAACATATTGCTATGGGAGATGTCTGAGATTTTGCTGCCTACATTTTCTTCTACGGGTTTTATGGTTTCATGTCTTACATTTAAGTCTTTTATCTCTTACCCTTTGGGACAGCATGGATGGAACTGGAGAGTATTATGCCAGTCAGAGAAATTAGCCAGTCAGAGAAAGACAAGTACCACATGATCTCACTCATATGTGGAATATAATAAACAAAATAAACTGATGAATAGAATAGATCCAGAGACATAGAAGCATGGAACAGACTGAGGGACCTCAGAGGGAAGGCGGGGAGGGGGGAGTGGGTGGGGAGAGATTAATCAAACAACACGTGTTCGAAAACCGAAGCATTTACTTCTGGGCTTATGGGGTTTGTAAACCAAAATGTTCGTCAATGGAGACGTTCGAAAGCCGAAGTACCGCTGTATCTTAAACAAGACTTTGCAAGATAATAATATATTCAGGATGGGAGAGCTACAACTAAAGAAATTCAGACTTGATTGTGAGTATGATTTTTGGTGGCAATAAAGAAGATAAAAACCCAAGGTAATCGAGAGCTGGAAAAAAAAATTTGAGCCAACTGACACAACTGGATCTTTAACTTTTATGTAAATATCTACAAATAGTATTTTCAAGTATATAAAAGCCTGTACTCTTGAAGCTCATAAATTAGAAGGAGAAATACGAATGATTGGGAGTTTTGTTTACTATTTAAGTCATACCAGATCATATACCGTATGAAAAATAGTTTTACTGATAATAAATTGCAGCTCACTTTTTTCTCCTTCATAAGAAACCAGAAGTCTCAGAAGCACGTCTTCAATTCCTTTTTTTATGGACACTTTTTTGGGCATCCACTTTTTCCCCCCCAAAATTAAATTTATTGAGGTAACCTTGGTTAATAACTATATAAATTTCAGGTACATTATCGTTCTCTATCTGTATGCCCTACTGTGTGCTCGCCACCCAAAGTCTAGTTTTCTTCTGCTACCATATATTCAGCCCCCTGTGCCCAATTCACCCTTCCCCATCCTCCTTCCTCCATAAAACAAAAAAGTAGCAAACAAAACCAGCAGAGACAAACTCATAAATACAGACAACAGAATGGTGGCATCTGCTTCCTTAGTGAAAGGAAAATTCCTCCTTAGGTTTGAGGACAACTTTCATGTCACTCCTCCAGACACAACTCCCCCGAGGCTCTCACATGGTCCTCGCCCTGCTGGTGTCCTGTTTCTTCAGCCCGCTCTCTCCAAGTGCCTTCTTTCTCCTATTTCTTCACCCTCTCTTATAAATGAAGAAAGAGCTTTAGTTATACTTATCTTCACTGTATTGAATTAATCAGATATTCTCTTTTCTTTCTTGTATTCCTTTTTCAGTGCTTATCCTTAAGATTTCAATATGCATTCGTGATTCGTTAGAATGAATCTACGTTAGTGCTGTTGGCGTTTCCTAAACAATGCTAAGACCACGCAACACTTTAGCTTCATTCGGTCCCCTCTTCCCTTTTGTACTATTGTTATCATACATTTTTCTTTCTATATTGTACATCCACAAGACATAAAATTGTGTTAAGCAGTCAATATTTTGTTCTGTATATCAACATGGTCACCCCTTCTAGTGCCCTTCATTCGTTCCTTCTGTTTCATATTTTCATCTAGAGTCCTTTTTCTTTCAGCCTGAGAAACTTCCTGTGTATTTTTTATATTGCAACCAATTATCTCAGCTGGTGACTAACTCTCTTCCTTTTTCTTTGTCTAAAAATATCTTTAGTGCACCCTTATCTTTGAAGGATATTTTCACTGGGTTAAATCAGGGTTGGAATACTTATTTATTTATTTATTTATTTATTTATTTATTTATTATTTTTTAAATATATCTATTGATTTCAGAGAGAGGACAGGAGAGGGAGAGAGAGACATTGATCAAGCCCGCAACCTGGGCATGTGCCCTGACTGGGAATCGAACCCCGATCGCCTGGATCCTAGGTCGACGCTCAACCGCTGAGCCACGCCCGGTCGGGCTGGGTTGGAATTTTAAAAAAATCTTTTAGAGATCAGCATCTTTACTAATGACTTCAATGTTTCTGCTGATAAGTCTTTCAGTTGTAGTGTTACTACTTTCATAATTTATTTTTGTCTTTCAATTTAAACAGCTTGACCTTAATGTGGCTAATTGTGGCTAATTTTATTTATCCTGCTTATGTTTCAATGACCTTCTTAAATATGTGGGTTGATACCTTTGATCAGTTTTGGAAAATTTTTGGTGATTATCTATTCAAAGATTACTTTTGCCATAATCTCTCTGTCATCTCCTTTGGGTAGTCTAATTACAAATATTTTAGGCCTTTGCTGTGTCCCTTATGTCTCTTATTCTCTATTTTGTTCTTTCAATGCATTTTTCTTTCTATGTTTCAGTTAACAAATTTTTTTATTGGCCTGATTTTTAGTTGACTAAGCCTGTCTTCTGTCATCCCATGAGCCTTAAATTTTAGATATTGAGCTTATTCAATTTTTAACTGCCTTCTTGATACTTGATATATTTCAGTTCCTGACACAAAATTTTCATCTTTTCATCAAATTTCTCAATCTTTTCCTTAATTATTAATAACATATTGGTATTAGTCATTTTAATGCTCTTCTTGGATAACTCTAGTATCTGGATCATTTGTTCATGTGCTTCCATTACTTACTTTTTGCCTTGTTTGACAGTCACAATTTCCTGCCTCTGTGCATCAGACTTTGTGCATAAGACAGTTGTAAACGTTTCAGCTCTCTAATTGATTTGCCAACAGGGAGACTTTCCCCATGAGAGGGTGATCATTTCAGTCTGACCTAGAACAGAGCAACATCAAAGTTGGGTTGCAATTTTAGTTAAGACTCAGTTCACTTTGGTCACTTTTGTTTCATCTTGTTCTTTGGACATGATCTTTGTGAGCTTTTGATTGAAAGCCTGGCAGATTTTCGTCTCATTATTCCTGAAAAGCTATGGGAGGTTTAGCGTTAGTGTTTTGCCCCAGAAAGCTTCAAAATATGTCAGACGTGCATATGTAATGAGACTCCTTCCTTATCAGTATTTGTCTCACAAATACAACCAGATGAAAAGATTTTACTCCCCTCTTCAGGCCTACCCCCATCTTTGTCCATTTACCCACAGAAATTTGACGACGTGGAAAACTGGCCACTTGCCTGTGGCTTCCCTGGTTTCCAAACAGTCACACTGGCTTTGCACGCCCACCAAATATTCTGCTGGTTCCTCCTTACTCCAGTCAAGTCACTTTCTGTGATCCTGTCTGATCCTGGGATCACATCTAGAGTCAAATGCCCCTTGAGAAGAAAACAGAGGGTGATTATCAGATCACCTAAGAAAGGCTCATCCCCTGATATTTCAGTTTATCTAATCCTTATTGTTTCCTCAACACTCCAGTATCTTACCAAATGTGACTTCTTAAAATTATCTGTCTTGCTACTAGTTGTTGCAGTGTGAGCATTGGCTTTCCACAATTTACTAGATCCTATTCAGAAGTGGAAGTCCCCTACACTTAACTAAAGCTTGTTTGTTCTTTCCTAAGGTCTCTTAACACTGTAAGACTGTGCTTATCTTTTTCATAATATTTTGTCGTTTGATAACAATGATCCTTTGTGTATACACATTATATGTACGTGAGTGTGCAGAGAATAGGGAATATTGGTTGTGTTCGCCTGTTGTGTGTATTTGCCTCTGTCTCCAGACTGTAGGGTTTCTAGAGTCAGTGTCCCCAGCATTGTGCCTGTGATGCTTGGAAGGTGAAGAATACACATAGAATTAATCGATGTTAAGGCACAGATTATTAAACGTTTAGAATCGTGTTTCACACTTTTATGCCTTTCAGTCTCTATGGTCCCAACACAAGCCCTTACCAGTTGTTGCCTGAAATATTTTAAATAGCTTGTTGTAGAGTTATCCACATTCTTTCCAAATTAATGTATAATTTAGTGTCAAAGATGCAATATTGACTATGACAAGAGTTTGTCAGCTCAGCCTGGTAACTCTAACACTTCCACTTTGTCTCTCTTACAGAGTTTAACAGAGTGCTTTGTTCTTAGTAGGCGCTTAATGTTATAAGTAAGGCAATTGCTAAGGTTTCTACATTCTTAAATTTTCAAGAATTGATTCTAATAACCAATTGGATAACATTTACTACCTGGAGCACATTAGTATGATGTCATTTGTAATTCTGAAGCACAAACTTCTGTTTTCCATCTTCAGAGTGGAGGCCCTCTTTCATCTCTTTAACATGTGGCAAAAGTGGGGAAAACAGTGGCAGCATTGGATATTTTATTTGCTCTTCTATAATGTTAAAAGTGTGGATTTATCTTGATTTAATTCAAATACTCTAAGTACCTTTCTAGTGTTAACACCTAAATAAGGCTTTGGTTTTAGATATGTTTTTTTCATATTGTATGACACAAATCCTCATTAGTCTATTCTTTTTCACACTTTTCTTTCTCATTTAGAAATTCTCTATGATTGCCTGAACAATGTGCTAATGAAACTTCACAATTCTCTACAGTTTATTTTAAGGCAAGACACTATTACAATTTCTTGTAAGATTTTTTCTGAACCAAATTAAAATTTAGTGCATCAATTCTAATTTTCATAGATTGGATGTCTAAGGTCCATAAGGAGGAATAAAGTTTCATCTTAAAAACTTAAATGAAAATTTTTGCTCTATTATGTAAATTTGCATCTGAAGCTTCTTAAAATTTTCTCATTAATTGGAGGATTGTTTTTAGCTTGATATTCCACATGTAAGTCAAATTATACTTAACTTTTTTTTTTTAACTAAAACCCTCTTGTTAATTTAAATAGCAAAAACTCATCACTTCTTTAGGGCCTAGTGAATAACAATATGATATTTCAGATATATCAGAAGTTCCAAGGACTTTCTGTAAATCTTCCTACTTTCTTCTCATTCCAATATTATCTTATTTTGAAGTAAATAATTTATTTATAGTCTATAAAATATTATTTTAATATTTAATATAAATAAAATGTATTTTAAATGAAAACACAAGTTAAAAAATTGGAAACAGCAAACTTTTGAATGGCACGATAGTAGTGATTTGATTTTCCATTGATATGTTGTATTTTCATTATCACTTAATTTAAAATGTTATCTAATTTGCATTGTAATGGGGTTTTCTTTGGCCCATGGATTACATGAAAACATAATGCCTATTTTTATAGATTCGGCTTTTCTGGTAAAATTGTCTATTGTCATTTTTTTCTTGAAAATATTAAGCCTCATTATTTTAAGGCTCCTGTCTGATAATCCCCATGTCCCAGTCTACTGTAAGTCTGTCTTTGTTGTCCTTTTCTTACTGTTGATCCTGTTTTTTGAGCTACCAGAGTAAACTTTTGTTTAATGCCAGACATGGCACATAAAAGATTGTAGCATCTGTGAATCAGAATTTTCTTTCTTCAGATAAACTTCGTTCTGGCCTAACGCAGGCAGCTAAAGTAGGCAGATTACTTCAATCCAATCAGTAACTAAGCTGTCTTGAGGTGAGTTTCCAGTTTTTGTAAATATAAAGTATGTCTGCTCCAATCTCACTCCTGTATTTCCACAGATCCTAACTGAGAGCCTGAATCTTTGAGGTTCCCTCCCCTTGCTGGTCCTGAAATCTTACTGGGCATTGGAATTTGAGACCATTGAAATTCTTCTCGTATAAGCGAGATCATGTGATGTTTGTCTTTCTCTGCCTGGCTTATTTCACTTAGCATAATATTCTCCAGGTCCATCCATACTGTCCCAAAGGGTACGAGATCCTTCTTTTTTACAGCTGCGTAGTATTCCATGGTGTGAATGTCCCACAGCTTTTTTATCCACTTATCTACTGATGGGCACTTGGCCGGTTTCCAGATCTTGGCTATTGTAAACGGTGCTGCTATGAACATCGGGGTGCATATATTCTTTCTGATGAATGTTTCAGGATTCTTAGGATACATTCCTAGGAGTGGGATCACTGGGTCAAATGGCAGCTCCATTTCTAATTTTTTGAGGAGCCTCCATACTGTTTTCCATAGTGGTTGCACCAGTCTGCATTCCCACCAGCAGTGTACTAGGGTTCCCCTTTCTCCACACCCTCGCCAGCACATGTTGTTTGTTGAACTTAATAAACTGATGAACAGAACAGATTCAATGACATGGAAGCATAGATAAGACTGACGAATGTCAGAGGGATGGAGGGGGGCGGATGGGTGGAGGGGGAGAGAGTAACCAAAGAATTTATATGCATATATGCACAACCCAAGAACACAGACAATAGTGGGGAGAGGGACTGGGGAGGGGGAAGGGATGGGGTGGAACGGGTCATTGGGGAGAAAAAGGGACATCTGTAATATTTTAAACAACAACAACAAAAAAATAAAAATAATAATAAATTCTCTGTGTTATAGCAGTTTTTGCTTAGCTGATAGTTCATTTTTCTGGACAGCTTTAGAATTTACTGACAGAGCAAACTGTCAAAAACTGGGCTAAATTTTTTATGCCTCTGTTTGCTCAGGAATCTTGGCTCTTTAAGAACCAGCTATCTTTCTGGCCCCACTTTCCAGTTTTTCTTACTTTAGCTCTTTGAGATTTCCGATAGCTCTCTGGCTTCCACCCTCTTAGCAGCTCTCTGCCACCTGGCTCCTCAGACTCTTTACACAGAGGAGCAAGTAAATGCCTGGACGGGGAAAAGCAGTCAGGAGAATGTTAGGTGGACTTTCAGTTAGTTTCTTTGTTTTGGGATATTGTCTCTTCAAGTCTTTACTGCTCCAGCTGTTCTTTGTCATCGTTCCTCCCTTTTTTAAAAAATTTAAATTTATTGGGGTGACATTGGTTAATAAGATTATGATAGGGGCACTTGTAATGTCCAAAGATTGAGCACCTGGATTAATCTGAAATATAATCATATTACTTATAAATTATAGAACACATATACTTATGCGAACAGGGGTTTAAGTTTCTTTTTCCTTAAGTTTCTTTTCCCTAGGCCTTTACGCCCGCACACTCCCCTTGATTCTGGACAAAGCAATTAAGGAGGTGATGCAGCCTTGGACAATATGGCCAAGAGGCATGGTCAGGCTGACCCAACCAGGAGTCAAGATATCATCTTATCGAGGCATCGCTAGATGACCAAGAACAATAGCTGACACCTGCAGACCTCTGGGGCTGCACAATAGCTGCATTCCGTTCCCAGCCTCAGTTTACCCCATTTCCCTACATAACCCGATCTCTCACGCCACTCCTTAAGACAGGTTTTGGATGCTCCTATGCTCCCTGTCTTCTTGGTTGGCTGGCCTTCTCAATAAACGCCTTATATGACTCAACCCTACCTCTGTTGAATTGGATACAGCGACAGGCAGCCCTGAGCCACACCGGGGTTTCCCAGTAACAATTATATAGGTTTCAAGTGTACATTTCTATGATATATGATTTGCATATTGCATTGTGTGCCCACCATCCAAAGGTAAATCATCTTTGGTCACCGTATATTTGGCCCCCTTTATCACCTCCCTTCAACCCCTTCCCTCTGGTAACCACGTTGTCTGTGTCTATGAGTTTCAGTTTTACATCCCACAAATGAGTGAAGTCATAATGGTTCTCAGCTCTTTCTGACTGACTTCACTTAGCATACTATTCTCAAAACCTATCCATGTTGCCACAAGTGGCAGCATTTCATCGTTTCTCGTGTCTGAGTAGTATTTTATTGTACCTATGTACCACATCCTCTTTACCCAATCATCTGTCGAAGAGCAGTTTGGTTGTTTCCATGTTTTGACCACTGTGAACAATGCTGCAGTGAACATAGGGCTGCATATATCTTTGTGAATAAATTTTCAAATTTTTTGGATAGGTACCCCGGAGAGGGAATGTTGGGTCACATGGTAACTCTGTTCTTAATTTTTTGAGGAGCCTCCGTACTGTTTTCCATAGTGGCTGGGCCAGTCTGCATTCCCGCCAGCAGTGAAGGAGGCTTCCCTCTTCTCCACAGCCTCTCCAGCACTTGTTATTACTTATCTTGTTGATAACAGCCATTCTAACAGGTGTGAGGTGGTGTCTCATTATAGTTTTGATTTGCATTTCCCTAAAAGCTAGTGAAGTTGAGCATCTTTTTATATATCTGTTGGCCATTTGTATGTCTTCTGGGGACAAGTTCAGGTCCTCTGCCCATTTTTTAATTGAATTGTTTGTTTGTTTGGTGTTCAGTTTTATTAGTTCTTTATATATTTTGGACAATATCATCTCTCATTTGGTTGGTTACCTTTTTGTTTTGTTGACTTTTTTTTTTTTTTTCTCTGTAGAAGCTGTTTAGTTTGACATACTGCCCCTTATTTATTTTTGCCTTTACTTCCCTTGCTTTTGGGGTCAAATTCATAAAATGTTCTCTATGACCAAGGTCCATAGTTCAGGCTTCTTTTAATGTCAAGGGAAAGGAAAATGGGAGGGGCTGTTTTTGTAAAATCTCAAGCTTCAAGCAGAATTCCTCTAGTGATTAGCATGTCTAAAGCAGGAGCTATTAGCCTGAAGGCCTGAATGAGATGGAGTCAGAGAGAGACCTAGCATTTCACTGTTATGGGATAAGGCAAGTAATGAAATCCTACTATATGTTTGGGAGGCAGAGAACTGGAAGTACTAGGTTAGGTACATAAATGTTTGCCACAGAGGATCTCTGCTTTTATTAGAAAATTTAGCTCGTTCACCTTGGTGTTAATTAATGGTATTTATGGTGCTGTTCATGCAGCCTTATTTTATGTTTATTTGGCATATTTTCTTATAATTTGTTTTTACCTTTCTGTTTCCTATTTGATTGATTAAATTGGGGTTGGTAATAACAGTGATACTAATAACTACTGGCCAAAAATAGGTTGAGAATTTTAGATTTTAAAAAGTAACCTGCAGTCCAAGTTCTTTAACTATAATAGTGCATGTTATTTAGCTTAGAAAGTAACTACATATACGATGGACAAAAGGAACTGTAGTTTATACATTGGAAATGCCTAAACAATATGACTTGGAAAAATACTTTTTATTCTTTTCAATTTTTAGCATTGCTAGAAATGTAATCTTTAGGTAGGTTAGCATTAATATCATATTTGAATATGTTTGTATCTACCATGCTCTTTCAAAATACCATAAAAATATATGCTCAATAAACATTTGTTGAGAAATTAATACTGACTTGCATCAGAAGTACATATTTTACTTGTCTTGTTATCATAACTAAGAGGCAGTTTTTAAAAACTACAGCATAACTTAGAATTTTACTTATTTCGAACTTAAGGTAATAGTTATTATGCCTAAAGATGGTTGTCGGTAGGAAGAAGCAGGCAGATAAATGCACTTTATGTATATAGTTATTCAAAAATAAATATACAATATTTAAGAGGAAATAACTCATGTTGTTGAGAACTTGTAATTTTGTGTACATAAATTGCAATTGGTTCAGCAACCCTAATACTTAGCCTAATATTTTAACCTGTTTACTGTGAAATATGTAATTGGTTCAACTAATACTAAGGAACAAGTGAATTACCTAGGGAAGCCTAGGTGAGTAACTCCCAACTGGTTTTAAAATGTGACCTTATCTTATAGTAAACTTACCATCACCCAGGCCCTGATTCTCAGCTATTCTACTTCAGAAATCTTATTTTCTAGTACCCCAATGGTGGAGAAAATTTATGGGCAGACTCATGTTAACCAAGCTCAGGACATTGATATATAAAGCTCAAGTGTCAATTTACAATTAAAACTATAATTGCTAAAGGTACCAAGTAACGAGAGCTACCTGGCAAGCCTAATTATAATCGAAGTTCCCGCCTGCAAATTTACAATAAGAAATACAACTCTCTAAGGGACCAGACACTTGAACCTTCTTCTAGTAAGCACATTTTCTCCCTGTGTGCCGTGTGAGAACTATATTATATTTGAAAGGTGGTTTGGTGAGCATCTGATCAGAAGCAGGCAAGTTAGTTATGCGACTTGAAGTGTGACAGACTCAAGTTAAAGATGCTTGTTAATGTTATCTTACTAATTTTTGTATCCTGGTTATGTGGAACATGCTAGAGGTTACAAAAAAAAAAGTCTGTTGAATGAATGAACACACTATACCAAAGGACATGTATATTCCAGATGCTAAGAAAGATTTTATTTGCTGCATTGAATATCTTTCCATTAAAAGTATACTATTGGTCACAATAATAAGGGGCAAATATCTGTAAAAATACTAGCTAGTCAATTTTAAATAAAACCTCTTCAAAATGAACATAAATACCCAAGGAAGGACTGCCCATTGCAGGTCAACTCCAGGGGCATCACTTAGACACAGTACAGTGTGCACCCTGGAGTAGCGCATGCGGTAGTGCTAACCTGTTGTTAGGCTATTTTTCCATTTTGAGATGAGTAATAAGAAATGTAAAGTGGATTATTCAACATATGTGCAGCTATTATAGACTACATGCTGAAATTACACATTCACTACAGAGAACCCATTAGAACAATATCAGTGCAGTTTCAACACACAGTTGTCAAAACAAGGCCATCCAGAGCTCAGGACCTTTGCATTTTCCAGCATGTAACCAAGTAAATCCTTGATTTTTGTTGTTGTAATTTTTCTTTCTTACCACATATTATCCTTTTAATAACTATTATCCCCAGAAATCTTCCATCAAGGACTATCAACTTCTATTTTTATTTTATGGGTTAGATAAGTTACATGTCTTGAAGATTACATTTGTTAATTGTAGAGGTGATAGTGAGCAGAGTACGAGGGTATTCGTTATTAAATGGGAAGAAAGCTGCCTAGGGGTAGGTGAGTCATTTAAAATACTGACCTGGATTTTACAAAATGTGAAAAACCGAAAGAAATAAAAGGAAGAAAGAAAGCTTTAGGCCCTTTGTATATCTTTGGGTTCATCCTGAGTAAATGCTTCGATCTCTGATTGGATGAGTACTTGAGTGCAGACTTATTTTATTAGCTACTTGTCCTCTAACGATCCAACCCAGATGATCTAAATGAAGAAATACCTCTGGAATATACCACGCTTTGTGCCCGTCCTTTTGTGTTTGGGTTTCAGATTTCATTTTTTAGCTCTGTTGCTTGGGGCAAACCTAATGCCTATGAATGTTGGGCTTTTGTCTTTAACATGGCGACAACAACCTCCTTTCAGAATTATAAAAAAGCAAAGCACATTATATTAGAGTTACCATTGCATAGGTCCCTGGGACATAACAGGATATTCTTTTGGCATTCAACTACTAGTAAAGCAAAAGTGTTTTCCTTTCACTGCAACCCCCAGCACATTTGCGTGTGTGTGCATTTTAGCAATCCCAAAGGAGATTCCATACAAGCGCTTTCATTACTAATCTGCTGCGCTGTGTGTAATTTTGGCTGTTGCTTTCCTATTTTTCAAATGGCAGTGTTGATTGATAAAAGAGAACATTCAGACTTGAAGATCTTAGAGAGCAGAAAGTTTAACAAAACATATTTTTTTCTACTGAATATAATAATTGGCTGTAGGGAACGTAGCTTAGAATTTAAAACTATAAGAGAGATTATTTTTCTCACATTATTTCCCATGGGTGCATTTTCAATTTTTCTCATTATTTTTCAATGGTGTTCTTTTTCCTCCAGATTCTTCTTCCTCTCCCACTTGTATGAAGCTTATTTGTTAAATGCAGGAGTGTAATTTTGATATCAAAACCAGAATCCACTTAGCATAAACTATAGACAGGCTTTAGGTATATTTGATAAGAATCTTAAAGAAGTTAACATTCTTTTCCTATATAATCCAAATTCTAGGATGCATTTGGAGGAGGTAATCAGAAAATAGGAGGGAAAAAGTGCTCAAAAACTTTCCTCATATAATTTCGTATATTGTGAATATTTTGAAAACATAAATATTCAACAAATTCAGGACAATTTTACACATTATTATTTCCATATAGTGAATTAGTTTGTTAAAATGTTGCTTATAGTAAGGTATTTATGTTGCAATGTGAAGTATGAAAAATAGAGTGATAAATTACATTGTAATTTTAAAAAACACATATACTAAAAGCTTATAAAGAAATATGGAAGAATATTAGCAACAATTATGGTTAAGTAGTGGTACATTTAAAAATATATACATATATTTTTTATGCTGTTCTGTATCACATGAGCATTTTTTTAAAGTAAGCATTATTGAAAAATATGGAGTCTCCTCATTGGAAACAAATCTAAAATGTCAATAAAAATGTAAAAGTACTATTCATAGCATCAGACCATTTCTGTGGTGTAAATACTTTCACCGTGGCTGATTTTAAACACCTAGTAGGAAATTCTGAAAGTTTAACAACTGTTCTGTGAGCTGGTATGAGTCATTGCAGCATTTCAGTGATCTAATTAATCATCCTGAACTAGATGTATAACAGGAAAGAATCAAATATTTATAATTCTTTTACAATTGACTTATCCTCTGGATACCCAAGTAGTATATAAGAAGTATCTTCTCATAAATAATGTTTCAGCTATAAATGAATATAAAATGATAAAATTAACAATTACAATTTTTCTCTCTTCATTGAATTAGTGCATCTGGACTTTGAGCATCACTGGAAGGGGCCAGGGAGACAGTTGACATTGGTGATGAAATAGACATTTACCCCGCTATTGACTGTTTAGGGGGTGAGAAAACAGTGATTACAGCACAACAGTGTCGGGATTGCCAGGACAGGGTGCAAGTAGGGAAGAGTATAGGGGGGATAAACGATGATGAAAGGAGACTTCACTTGGGGTGGTGAACACATACTACAGTGTACAGATGATGTGTTGTGGAATTGTGCACCTGAAACCTATATAATTTTTTAACCAGTCACCCCAATAAATTCAATGAAAAGGAAAAAAATGTTATTAACTGTGTTTCAGTTTAATCTGCATGTAGTGAATCCCAGCTCTATAAATTAAAGTTATACATTTCACCATTCTTCCCACTTTCTAATTCTGTTGCTAATACTATTTTTTTTTTCTGTCAGGTTTTATATTATAGACTCCCCTGAAACTCTAATTTTTCTAGATGGTTTGCCCTAGTTCCCTATATAAATTCAATATTTACCATACTCCCTTTATTATCAATGGATATGTCATTTTAAAAAATTCTTTTTGAACTCTTGCTTTTTGAATCATTGTTTTGGTTGTCTGTATTTCAATACTAAATAGTTAATTTCTTTTAGCCATCCATGAATTCATGAGTCCTCTTGTCTTATCTCTTGTATGTAAATTTTGCCATTTCTCTTTATATCCAAAAGGCAACTTGTTGTGAAATAATAGTGTTCATTCATGCATTTCTTTTTCCCATCAGAAATTTGAAGACAGAGTTGCACTGTATTCTGGCATTAAATGATGCTTGATGAAATTTGCAGGAGCTCGAATGTTTTCCTCTTTGAAGTTGACTTGTGTTTTCTGCCTGTATATGCCTGAGGAATTCTTTATTGTGAACCCAGTAGTTTAGCCAGAATTTGTGTCATTTCTGAATGTTCTTTTAATATATTTAGATTCAGTTCTTCCTTTCTGTCAGATAAATGTTATTGTATTATATTTCTTAAAATTTTTATCCCATTTACCAAATTTCTACTAAGTAGTTATCTGTGTATTTGATTATCTTAGTGTGTCTTCTTATCATCACCTATGAATAATAATCTTCAATATGTTTCTATTTTCTCTTAATTTCCTATAGTTGCCTGAAATATTTTCATTATGTCATTTGTTTAACTTTTATTGTGTTTATTGATTTTTGCTATTTCTAATCTATACATTCAACTTGAATACTTTGGCTCTCAATTTCCTTAGCTGTGAAATCTTATGTTTCAGCTCAGTTTGTTGTCTTTAATCTTATTTTTGTGATCCATTTTATTTACTTTTAATTTCTCTTATTAAATTTTTTTATATTTTAAAATGTTCTTGAGAATATACTTTTGTTAGTGGGGAAGGGTATGTAATAAGAATAGAACCACAGTTGTTTAATAATTATTCACCTTATTAATTATAGATAAGAGGTTTTCTTACAGACCCTGGGAAACTGGAAGATGAAACAGGGCTGTTAAAAGATAAGATGTCTCGATGGGTCCATTACTCAGAAAAGAAATACTTTTTGAGAACAGACCAAGGACAGGACACGTTTTGATTTGGTTGCTGTGCCCGGACCCTGACCCCCTCTGGGAGTTTGCCTCAGAAACACTGACCATTCTGTGGTCTCAAGAATGGGCTGAACTGTTAGTAACATCATAGATTAGCCGCCTTGTTATCAGACTTTGAGCTTCTGAAGGCTGACTGTAGACCTCCCTTCCGCTTTCCCTGTTACACTTGTAGCTCACAGCTGCATATAGTTGTCTTCACCCTCACTGGTATATGATTAGCCAGCTAGCGAGGGGGGTCAGAACAGAATTTCCAGGGTGCCGACTGCTCTCCCCATGATGCCGGCATTATTGGAATAAAAGCTCATGTATGATTCAACCTTGTATCTGCTTAATTTGGCTCAAGTAGTGACAGGTGGCCTCGGACCCATTGTGTCTGCTTTTACTTTTAGTCCTCAGATTATATTTCATGTAAATTCTTTGCTTTATTTTGCCTGTGTTGTAAATCCTGCTGCCTCTATTTCCCAAATATATCCAAATTTCATCCGCTTTATATAGCCTCTGCTGTTTCCACTGTCATCATCCATTCTCTGAATTATTGCTATAACTTCCTAATGGGACTCTTTGCTTCTATGTTTGTTCCTTCCATGGTCTATTCTCTAGACCACTGTCAGAATGAGCCAATTAAATATATCAGATTAAGTCTGTCCTTTGTTCAAAATGTTCCCTGTCCTTACTTCTTATGCTATATAACAGCTAAAATACTTACAATGGTGCAAGGCCCCCAGACAATACACCTGCCTCTACCTGCAACACAGTAACTCTTTTATCTCATCTCCTATTAACTTCCGCTTAGCTCACTCCGTGTAAGTGGCACCGTCTACCTGGCTATTTCTCACACTTGCTCTCACACCCGCTTCTGCTGCCTGGTATCTTACCTTTGTCTGTCTGCATGGTTTACTCCCTCACTTCCTTCCAGTCTTTGCTTATTTGTCACCTTCTGTAGAGAGGATTTTCCTGACCACTCTGTTAAAAATTGAAACCCCTTGTGGCAGAGTAGTAAGAAGCTAGGAAAATTCCCGGGCAAGTGGAATGGGGAAACTGAGACAAGAAAATTTAAATAAGGCTAAACAATTTGAACAACACAGCCAGCTAGTGAGTCACAAGACCTTATCTCCCCTAACCAAAGACACTTGAGAGCAAATGAATTATATCTCCCCTCCCTAACCAGAGAATACATAGTTTAAAATCACCCTGGTCTGGGAAATAGAGAACAAACACCTAGTTAATACCACTTGTGCCAGCTAAACCCAAGGACAGATGAAGTCAGGGGAACAAATAACAAAAACTCCATTAAAGCCAGACAGGTCCAAGATAAAAGTAAAACAGTAAGACAGACCAAAGAATATCCAAAACTCCCTTATCCACTCATTTTGATGCAGAAATGTATTAAAAATGCACATGGAAATCTGATGAATATTCTACTGAAACCCTTAAGATTCTCATCTGCTTGCAGGAAAAAAAGAAGAAAGAAAAAAAAAGCCCTCAGGACAAAGACTCAATGCAGACTCCAGCTAGAGCACGCCCATGCCCCTTTCCAGGCCTGAACTTTTTATTTCTTCCTAAACTCTAAGGGTCCCCATGAAACTTGTAACCAGAGGAGCAGTAGGCAGCAGCAGCTTGTCCTGAGCTCACCCCCTGATTCGGTCTCCAAGGCCCCCTTTTTTCTGGCTTCCCAGTGAGCTAACAGCAGCCCCACCTAGGCTCACTTCTTTCCTATAACATTTCTAGGGAGCCAAAGCAGAGCACCGCCTAGGCTGTCTCCTGTTGCTTCTTCTACCCTCAGTCCTTCTTTTGTTTCACTGTCCCCAATTTAAGAAACATTGTCTCAAAATCACCTGGACTCATATTGTAAAATCTGTCCAATACAAGGTGAAGAACCCACACACTACAGGCCAGCTTGAGGCAGACCCCCTCCAAGCTGGTCCCTGCCTGGTAACACCCTCTTCCCCAAGGACTTTCTATCTCTCCCCTCTTCTAATTTTTCCCATACCATTTATCATATTCTAATAAGCTGTAGATTTGGGTTTTATTTGTTTCAATGTTTCTATGATAAGGAAACTCCATAAAACTAGGTATTTTGTCTGATTTGTTTACTGCCGTTTCTTCAGTGCCTAGAGCAGTGCACGATACATAATAAATTCTCAATAAAGAATTGTTAAATGGATGAATAAAAGAATGAACCTTGGAAGGGCTAGTCCTCAGCTGCAGCTCCGTGTAATCCATGCTGTGTGACTTGGGCTCTTGTTCTTACTGTTCCTTGTATTGCCATGTCCTGGCCTACTTATCCCAGCTGAAGCCGTGGCACTCCCATAGTTTTTAGATCTTTTACTTAACTCAGTATAAATCCTGAAATATGGAAGTTCCTGATGATACTTTCTCACTCTTCTGCTGTCCCCTGCATCATGTAGTCAGTGACTTTCAGCCTCTTTCATCTCATGGTGCACATAAACTAACTACTAAAATCGTACGGCACACTAAAGCTTATATTTTTTGCCGATCTGACAAAAATATAGGTGTAATTTTGATTCATTCACACTGGATGGCTATTGTTGTGTTGGCTGTTGTCATTTTTTTATTTGACAATCTAAGGAAAAAGAGGTGAGTGCCCTGACTAAACAGTCAGGTCTTGCATGTTTTAAACATTCTTGCTGCGCGTCAGTGTAAGGCGGCACACTGGCTGAAGGTCGATGATGTAAGTTATTATACTTCCTTGGGTTTATGCAGATTTTCCCAAGGCTGATGAATCACTCCAGTCAGCTTAGATAAAAATTAGAAAGTGTTGATGAGAATTTTTAGAATTTTGCTGACTCATTGTTTCCCAAGATCGCCTTTTGTGAGGGGGGGATGGGGCAAATAATACTTTTTTTTTTTTTTTAATTGAGATCATCTGTGTTCTTTTGCTGGCTACTACTTTTTTAGGTTGGGCATTTCCTTTTATCCCTTTCATACTTTAGGTGCTGCTTGTGAATTTTGTTATTTTTCTTTTTTTTTTTGTTAAATATCGATTGAAGGAGAATTTTCAGTATTGTTTTAATCTATTTTTGTAGGAGATCTATGACTTAGTGAAGCAATATTTTAAAATAAAACAGCAACCTATGCTATTGGTATGATTTTGTTCCTTTGTTTCTTATTTTAGTTAATATCTAAGTTACTGGTTGTAAGTTTCAAGACCATTATGATTTTTTTAGGCTGATTTTTATTTTTTCAGCTGTAGCTCTTACTGTGAGAATTTCTAAGTAACCTTTTCCTATACCCCACGATTATGCATTTTTCTTTTGTTTCATGCATGAAAACACTTGTTTTGTGATTTATAAAAGTCTTTGTAATTAAATAACTGCAACATTCAGTGGTATTACATATAATTAAGAACAAAAAAGACTTCTCAAATGCTAAAGCAGATCTTTATGAGGATATTTTAAAAATCTTAAATGTCATAATATAAAAATTAAAGCACATGAACTTTTTATTAAAATTTTTGAATACCTTACATGAAAATGACACACAGCTTCAAAAATACATCACCCACTTGCAGCATTGCTCTTCGTGAGCACGCTTTCTGATTGTTAAAGTCCACCATTTAAAGTCGAGCAGCCTGGTTTGCTTCAGCCATGAAAACTGAGTCATCGAGAGCACCTAACCCACTGTGGACCTGCAAACACTAATTTGAATCTTTCTTAAGATTCCTACATTTAATAAACATATGCCCTAATTACATACCCCCATTTTCAGGAAAGAGAAAATGTCTGTGAGATTGTAATTTATCTCTAGGGTTCCCTTAGTAAGGGCTCTTTATAACTGTTGCTTCCTGCTTGCCTTCCTGCACATGGTCAGAACTGCTCCCAGGCTGTTACCATTAAAATTTGTTAGGCTTCAGCATCAATAAACTACATTGAGGTAACAAAATAAATGATAATAAGTAAAAGAAAACATGGGAATGATGAAAAATATAGGAACCAACAAAATGTGTACATGAATATGGAAATAATGGAAAAATTCATTGAGATGAATTTATTGAGCTTGCTTGTTTTTTCTTATCAATATTTTGAAATCATATGCATTTCTCGAACAGGCATACCATAGCTCTTTTAAAAAAAAAAAAAAAAAAAAAAGATTTTAGTGAGAAAGGAAAAAGGGGAAGGGGAGAGAGAGAGAAATATCGATGTGAAAGAGGAATATCGATCAGTTGCCTCCCATGGGTACTGGACTGGGAATTGAACCGACAACTGTGTAGATGATTCTTCCAAGTTTGAAAATAATTTGGAATACATATGACAGAGCAGAGAAGTATTGCCCTTGCTGTTATATAAGGATTTAACTGGAGCACTTATATCAATGTTACATATTTTATGTGACCTGATCAATAATGTTCAATAATTGACATTTATTGTTACTAGTCCTCTTAGATACTGTAGCGAAATTATTGCAAATGAACATGTAGTAAAAGATGTGTTTATCAATAGTTTTGTGTAATTAATTCCTAGCTTATTTAAGGTTGAGTTAGCAAGTAGTCAGAATCCTATTTGCTGCCTGCATATAGTTTTCTGTTTGGATTATCCCTAGTACTTGGGAAGTAAAGGAAATAAGTAATATTTCCAAACTGTGTCATCATTTTTATTTTGAATAGGGTTTTCTTGGTATAACTTGCCCTGAACAATGTTTCTTTTTTCCTATGTAGAACAGTCACAAGAACTCCTGCTTTAAAAAACAAAGATGGAATTAAACATGAGGAATTTATTTTTCTTAGCTTTTTTAATATGAATGTTGCTTTCTTTTCTCTCACGGAGTCATGAACTTTTGAAAAACTATTTGGGGAATAAAATAAATGCCTCCTGGTGAGTCTCACCCTTTAGGATAGTCACAGAATAACCAACGGTATATTTGTGAGAGATTATTAGATAAGAGAAATGATTTGCACACTGCTGGGATACACATACTCCTCTGTGGGAACTTCAAGATTAGACTGCTTCTGAGACAGTGCATTAAACTGTTCAGATTCCTATACAAGCACAGAAGGCATGTGTGTGACTTTCCAACAGGAAGATCACTTTATTTTCAAATCTAATGTTTTCTTGCTACCTTATAGATTATGCAGTATATAGGTAACCATGGCAGTGCAGTAATTCTCAGGTTAAGGCTTTTCCTTGAAATGAAGCTTACTTTTATTTTTAAGCAGCAGGAAGCATTTGACTGAAAAGCAAATCTCAGCCTTTTGAGACTAACTACATGCTGTGTAATTCTGAGTTCAACATGTGTCTTGAGGGCTGTGCTTAATAATTTTTTTCCTGAGGCAATTCTATTTTGTCTGCTTAGAGATGCAAAAGACATTTTATTCAAGTGTTGGAACTCTATATTAATATGAATTAGAATTTATAATTTTAAAAATCATATGAAAAATTGCAAATTATATTTTGCTTTCTCTTTATAGTATATTCTGATTGAAAACACTTTTTTCCTGTTTGGGCTTATCAGTACATTCTTTGAAGATATTTTCATGTTTAGGGTAATAGAAATACAAAATGAAAGTACTAAAGAAATTTGCCTTTATTAATGTTAGTCATGTATAATTTATGAAACACCTTTGCTCTCTCTGATTTTTCAACATATGTATATGTGTAAATCATTTTTGATTGTTTACTTAATGCATCTATGAAATTCAAAGAGAGCATGAAAAACAGTTTTATCTTTCTTCTCATAGGAGTGAAACTTAAGGGAAAAAAGCCTGCAAATATTTAGGCTCATGTGAACAATAGTTACTTGTTGATATTTACAGAAATTAATAAGCTCAATAAAGTAAATTACTTCATCTGCTGTTTCTCAACCAAACTCCTTAGACAGAAGTCAATGGGAACTTGAAATTGTGCCTACTTTCTGGTTCCTTTGGTTATTTATTTTTGTCCTAAACATCCCTTTCTCAAACATTTAATGTATAATGCAAAAATATTGTTTTAGTGCTGAGAGACTGAGTTTCTTTTGAACATTGTAAACACAAATAATATAGTTTTTACCTGCATTTACATAGTTTTGAAATCTAAATTATTTTACTGAAACTGACTGCATAGTGTATCATTCTTAAAGCATGAGATAGTGTTAGCGTAGGTAATTAAGTATTAATAAAGGAAGAAGCAAATAAAGGACATTGTTGAGCCTAAAGGGCTGGGGAGCTGAGGCAGGCACTGAGCCTGCTTGCTTCACTAGAAAGTTACAGCTTCACATACTCCCCAGGGAACTACCAGTCCATTCCCCTCAGATTACTGGGGGGAGGGATAGAGCAGTAAAGAGGGAAGTAAGCACATGCATAGTAACAGCAGAGATGGCAACCCTAGAGGCCTGTAAGTCTAGCCTGGGAGAAGGATCAGATTGGATAAAGGACACAGAACCCCAGAAGGTCTAAGAAATGGATTGGTTAGTGGGACGATCCAGCACCAGCCCGGGAAAGCTTAGGAAGTTGATTGGTTAGCTTGAAGAGGCAACTGGTCCTTCCCAAGCCTGAGATAATATAACCTGAGCCTAACAGAGACAAAGCCCTTCCTCTCTGTCTGTCTGTCTGCCTGTCTGTCTCTCTCTCTCATGCTTGCTTCTTCATTAGTGCATTCTCTCTCCATAGCAAACATGTGGCCCTAGCAGCCACCTGCAGCTCGGGAGCCACTTGGACCAAGTGCAGGCCTGGACACTGCGCCAGCTGGGAACAGAGTATGCTAGCCAGATGAGGACAGATATGAATTAAGCTTCGGTATGGCACATTTTGGATCTTGGCCTTTGTATTGGGTTTGATGAAGACAAGATTGGACTTCTTCCATGGAGGGATGGATGGAGATGGGACATTGGAAACCTAGCGTCAATCCTTTTATCTTGCTTGTAGGATAAATCTTACCTCAACCGCCCACATGTGGGCCTCTAGGAATGCTTTCCTTGGGACTCCGTAAAAGAACACCATTTCCACCAGCAAGAATAGGATATTGCCTCATGGAATTTAAACAATAAATACAATACTAGAAAGAATCCCCAGAAAGAGTGGCTTGTCCAATATCAAGGAATAGTAGTACAATTTATGTGGCTGTTTTAAGGTGATAATTTTGTTTCTAATATTTATTATGTAATTTGAATTTTAGTGTTAGACACTGATGTTTTGCATTTGTGTGTCAGATTTCACGCCATGTTTTAGCATAGTGAGAAACGTGAAGATAAAAAAAGAAATACATTAATGAAATTTGGTGATATTTAAAAGGAAGTAGGAATAAGCAATTAGGAATAATAGGATAAATAAAAGGAAAAAATAAAAACAGAATAAGAAATATTTTAGATAAAAGATAAAAAATAGCCAGAAAAAGCAAGGAGTTTGCACAATTTCTTTGCTTTTTAAAATGTTTATTATATACCCATTATTATATATCTGTAAATATTCAATTATAGTCTGAAACACTAGAAATGTGTGTGATAAAAATTTATGTTATAGGGGTTAACTGAAACTGTCATTTCTTAACTATATAAAAAACATTTATTTTGACATATACTTATGTTCTCCTTTTTCCTCATTTTTATTATCAACAATGGTAAATTTAAGATTATTATGATGGAGGAATGTTAACATCACATTGCAGAAAAGCTTGTGGGATGAGAGATATTGTTATAACTATCTCTGAATTTGCAGTCTACTGTTATCTGCTCTCTGACCATAAAAATTCAAACCCTTCCCATATGAAAAATTCTTACTTCTCCCCCTGAAGTGTCATCCTGTTACAGCACTGGCTTGAGGTCTCTCATCTCATCATCTAAATCATATCAATTTGTGGATGGTGATTCTCAAAGCTGGTACCTAACTTGTAGCTACTTGGATGTAGTTTCTCTTAATCCAAAGACCTACAAACTAGAAAGACAGTTTGCCCCTTTCTTCATCCAACATATAATGGAGGAGAACCAGACAGGAGGACCTCAATAAAGACACAAAAGGGGAAGAGAAAAAGACAATACATAGAGAAATCATTAGTCCATAGCAATTATAGTAAACTCCAGCTAAGCAAATTTTGTGAGTTTCTTGATCAGGTGGTTCTAATCCCCTGGAAATGCTTCATTATTGCTCTTCACTCTGCCAATTAAGTCTTCCTTTTCTGTAAGAAAAGCTTTTGTGTGCAGCTGAAAAGTTTTCTCAGAATGCCACCTGTCTGAGGGAATTTGGAGGCAAAGAGGCAACTATTATTTGAAAATATCTGTATCTTTCAGCCCATGAATATATGCATTCTTTTAAACCTTGTGGATTTCCTAAGTATCAAATTATAAATTCACTCCATTTGACAAGTCTATACTCACAAATCTATTTGAGATAATCCTCTCTGTGCTTTGATTCAGAGTGCTGTGGGATGATTTTCTTAAGAGTTTTCAGTCTAGCCCTGCCAGGTGTGGTTCAGCGGTTGAGCATCAACCTATGATCCAGGAGATTGTGGTTCGATTCCCGATCAGGGCACTTGCCTGGGTTGTGGGCTCAAGCCCCAGTTTGAGTGTTCTCTTTGAAGCACTATGGATTCAGTCTTTGTTCTGAGACATTTTTTCACTCTGATAGTTTGCTAGAGGAGAATAAAGATGAGAAACAATTTCATCGTTGATTCCAGTGAATACTGATTCTTTTATATTTTCATTAAATTCTACTGGAAAATGAAACAGTTCCTCCTTTAGTGTATCTTGATATGGGCAGCTAAAATAAGGTAACTGACACTTTGAACATTTTGTATGAAAATCTTGGCAAGAGAAGATTAGGAATGGCAGATTTTATTGTGACCATCTTGAAAATCATCTTCTAAAATACATTGTATAATGCATTACTCTAGGTCTTTTGAACTTTTTGTCATCAGATATTATAATTTCATGATGTCTTATAACCTATCCAATTTAGTGTTCTATACAAGAAGGACTGTCTTCTTATTTCAGAAATATAATTTAAAATAAAACCTTCCAACCTAGAACTTTCTCTCCATGAAATATGGGAAAGAAAGAAAACATATTTTATCATTGAATGAGGTTTAAAAGAAGTCTGTGATGCACATCACAGGCAATCCCTAAAAAAGATTGCAAAGAAATATAAAAATCTAACTCTTTTATATAGGCAGGCAGATACAGTTCATTAAATACATGTTAAATGCCTTTATCCAAAGGAAAACTGAAACTTCTTGCAAGTTTGAGACAAGTAAGAAGTTACATATTAGAGTCATACGCCTAGGTTTAAACTTCCAAGAAGACAGGGAGAAAGGCAGTCACCTCCTTGATGTTTATATATTTAAAATGCTGGCTCCATGAAAGACCTTCCTAGGATGCAAAACTGAAAAAAAGCTCCTTGATTAAAAAAAAAAAAAAAAAAAAAATTATACATATGTCAAGTAGACAAAGAAAACATATTTTTAAGTTTTCTAAAGGAAAGGAGATCTTCAATAAAAAGGGGAGGGGGTCTCTTTCCCTTTTGGTACCAGGGAAAGTTTTTAAAGTAATTTTTTAGATTTGTATTTACCCTCACATTCTACACTATTCTTACCATATGATCATCTAGGCATGCACTGAGTGCATATAAGGGAAGATTGCTATGGCATTATAAATTTACCAATATTGGATACTCTTCTTGTATTGGTTATGGTTCTCCAGAGAAAGAGAAACAAAAACAATAGGATACTTACACACACACACACACAAATGAAGAGATTTGGTATAAGGAATTTGTTCATGTGATTATGGAGGCTCACGAGTCCCAGATCTGCAATCAGCAAGCTGGAGACCTAAGAGAGTGGATGATATAGTTCTGGTCTTGAGTACAAAGGCCTGAGAACAAAAAGAGTTAATGATGTAGTTCCAGTGTGAATCCAAAGGCAGGGGAAGCCCTATATCCCAGCTCAAAGACAGGCAGAGAGAGTGAATTCTCCATTACTCTACCTTTTTGTTCTTATGAGGCCTTCAATGGATTGGATAAGCCTCACCCACATTGGTGAGGCCAATTTCCTTTACTCAGCCTACTGATTGAAATGTTAATCTCATTCAGAAACATCCTCATAGGCACACCCAGAATAATACATATTTAACCAAATATCTGGACACTCTTGGCCCAGTCTGGTTGATAGATAAAATTAAGCATTACAGATACTAATCCTTAGCAAGTATTCCTTAGTATCCCACATTAGTGGAAAAGTTGTACCAACTTTTACCTATTTATCCTAGGGCATCATTTATTTCCTTCCCTAGGTTGCATATATGAAGGACTTTCTGTGTGAAGGATATACTAAATGACAGGTTTGAAGTGATTTGTGAGAGATAAATTCCTGCTAAAACTTGAAATAGAGGACTTAGCACTCAGCCAAGATAAGGTTAACATCCCACCATAGATTTAGAATGTGTTAGAAAAGACAATAACTGGAAGTGTCAAACAAAATTAGAAGAAGAAAAAATCCAAAATTAAGTTAGTGAACCAGAAAAAAAATTACCAAGTCAGTTGAGGAAATTCCCTGCTCTCTAAATGGGATTTAGTTACATATTTACTTGCCTTTTAGTGCATTTATTTGTGTACCTTTTGCCAGTGACTTATCATTGGAGTGTGGGCTGAAATGAAATGTCTATTCACAAGCAATGTTTGAAGAAATCATAGCAGTGTTTCTATGCTAAGAATATGCTAAATGAGTAAATGAATAAACAGATTAATTAAGAAAGTAATGCTATATGAATTGACTTATAGAGATACCCATAATATATCATTAAGTTAATAAGCAACTTAAAGAACTATATATATTACATAATGCAATATATTTATATGAGATAAATCTATATATGTATATTTGTTTGAACAACAACAACAAAAAAGTATGGTTGGATCTGCATGAAAAGGTTATTATTTATTACCTGTTAGGGAAACAGAGAAAAGTTAATCCTTTGCTATCAATGATGAATGTGTGTGTGTGTACGTGTGTGTTTGAATGTATATTTTATATTGAATGGTTTGTATGTTTGTGTGTGTGTGTATGTTTTGAAGGTGGCAATTAGTAATTATTATAAACTACATTTTTTTGTTAAATCTACTTTAGTCACAATAAAAATACAGATTCATAAAAAAGGAATTGTTCTCAAGAAAGTTTATATAATCTCCCATTCTATCTCAAAAGAACAACCAATGTTAGTTAACCATTTGGTGCATATCGTTCCATAAGCAGTTCCTTCTGATCTTTTTAGACACAGTCTCAACATAAACAAATTCAATCATTTCAAAATTCAGTTACATAGCTTTCTAAGTGTTCTTACATATATATTATTCTCTATTGTGCCATTTATCAAATTAAGTAACTTGACTTCATATGTATTCCAAATAGCTTGAGTTTTATAAAGTACTATGTGCACTCAATATACACATAAATGTTGTCAAATAAATCAGCCATTCTGAAATTTTGTATGATGTATATTTTATGCATATCTAATTTGAGAATTCAAAAGAAAGAAAGAAATCTTTTTATTTACCATTTAGACCTGCTTACCTTATAAAAGTTGGTTTTGCATTATATATGAAACTGAAGAAATAACAGTGCTAAATAAATCAATAAACACTCAGAAAATGTTTACTTCTCTTTCAAGTGGTATTATATTTATAGTATTAAACCTTAACTGATATGAACCCCTTCTTGGAATATTAGTTTCAATAGTAAAACACTGTCTAAAAATGAGTGTTTTAATAAGAAGGCAAATAGGATAAAGAGTTGCAGCTGCTGTGGGGAAAGGCTGGATGACTGTCCTAATGCTCCGCTCCTCTTCTCCCTAGAGCCCACAACCAAGATAGCACCCGAGTCACCCACTCAGAATCTCTCTGGGTCTCTAGGGCAGTATTTTAGTATTTTACTAAGGAAGTAATGTATTTTATATGAAGGAATCACTTCAGTGACACATTCTGAAGAATATTTGAGAAACATTGAAAGGAATAGTGTATTATTTTAATAATATAAAAATTACTATTTCCTCTTATTATTCCTAGAGACCATGGTCAGGAGACATTTACCAAGATAAGTTAGACTAAAGTTTAAACTGTGATAATCAATATATTCTGCGTGATATAATAGTATTTAACAATTCTATAAAAATGAATTCTGTATACTATAAATCACGTATTTAAGAATTAGATGTTTTAAAATGTATACTAAAAAATCTAATATATTAATGATACATAATAATATATATATTTGCAAAATAATGAAATTTTTTCTACATTATAAATTACAGAGAATACTTAGTGGAAAACTTGGACAAAGTAGCATACATCAGCAAAGCAGATGTGCCTCAGGTCTCAATCAACTGTGTTTTAAAATCACAAAGCTCTCGTTGAAAGAATTCATCCCCAATATTTTCCCTAATCTCATTGTCTCCATATTTTATTATTAATTCCCAGTCTCTTGAGAGAAGATTTAAATCCAAATCACAAAACAGTTGTCTCAAATCTTAGTTTCATTTTATTTTATAAAATGAAAAATTGTGTTTTTAGCCTGAAGCTCCCACGATCATAGATTATTATATATAGTGGTTCTAATAAGTATAGTAGGGTATCTTTTACTAGCATGTTAACTTCTATTTCTTTATACACTCATAGCTCCTTGAAAAGAGGCATGAGGCATGATCAAAATAGAGTCCCCTTAATTGTCTCTCCTTTTGATTAATGGCCGTTTAGATTCTGTCAGATCATTTCCTTGACCAGCACATAAAAGCAGACAAGGAATAGCAAAGCCTCGTCTCAGCACTTGTGCTCCCTCTTGCCTTCCCGACTTCCCGCGTAGAGATTTCTGCCTCCATGTGTTAGCTTCTGTGTTTGTGTCTTTATGGGGCATTTCTACAGACTCCTGTTTAGGCTCTTTAAGCGTGATCTTTCCGTTTGATTTTTCTTGTGTCTCTGTTTTTTTTGTCTTCTTTGTAGTCATGGGTCAGAAACAACGGCTTTTACCTCTCCTACCCTCAAAATTAGGAGAGGATACTTTTTTCTAAACTCAAAAGCATAACTGTCCTTATTGCCCTTGCTCTGCCTCAGACATCTCAGACTCAAAATGTCCAGAAATAAGCCAGTACCTTCCTCCCTGATTTTGCTCTTCCACTTCTCTCTCCCCCTCTCTGAATTAGAGCAACGTCCTATTAGTTATATTTTACTCCTTCCTCTGCATCATCGTTGCCATATCTAATTGGGCAACCAAACCATTGTTTCCAGATGAATCCCAGTGCCCTCTTCCAGGTGCTATAGTCTATCTTGATTCAGTATTTCATCACTTCAGCTTTGGTTCATTTTATTCCAAAAGAAGATAAAAATGATCACAGTAATTCCATATCTGAATTCCTTAGAGTTCACTCAGTTTCTTACTATACCATATTGACATGCATTTTTAAAAAGTTTCATAAATGTGATTGGGTTGTTATTATATAGAAAACTGAGCACTCTATTAAGCCAATAAACAGTGGATTTTTAGTAATACTACCTGAATATTATGATGATATATGTTTGCCTGATTTTTAAAAAAATGCTTCTAGCTGTGTGGGAATATTTCCAACCTTTCTTTTCCTACCCATTATTTCTAGAAAAGTGACAGCTAATTTAATTGCCTGACCAGAAAAACCACAAAGTTTTGAAGGTATTAAACTTTGGTTGTATGTGGTTATTGTTTGGGGTTTATTGCAGTTTTTGTTTCTGTGTGAAAGAGAAGCTAAATGGTAGAGGGAAGGGAGTTTCTGGTTTTTAGTTATCTGTGAGAAATCTGAAAGCAACTTGGTTAAATAACATACTTTTCTTAAATATTTTTTCTTCATTCTCAGTTCCACTGCGTAGGCCAAAGTACTACGAGGTTATTTGAAACATGGAAGAACATTCTCCGCCTAAGGGGAAGAAAATGGGGTTCAGTTGAACCAGGAGGGAGTTGATTGCTGCTGTACAGTGTTTATAAGCGAAGAGAAGAAATTTCGTATCTAGGTTCAGGTTTATAATGACCATCTCCAGAGAACCTGTTTGAACTATTTATTACCACTTTTTAGTATCTTTTCTTTTAAAAAGCTCAAAGGCCCCTGATATAGGACTTTATGTAGTAGTGCATGTTATAACTTTAGGAATTTGAGAGAGAGAAATGGTATAAAGCAAGAAAGGAGAGAAGAAGGATTCTCCTAGGAGCTCCCATTCTAGATGACATCAATTATAGCCACCTATCCAATTAAGTTCTCATTTCCAGATGGCACAGAGGTCACTGGGCTTTTTCTTTGTCCGAATGGCCATCAGAAAAGAAAAGAGAGTGCCTATCCTTGATTAACGAAAACAAAACAAACTTGGGTGGACATAAATATGAATTTTAAAACCCAAAGAAATCCCTTTTCATTATTGCTTTCAAATATTCATAAAACCAAGTTCACAAGTTTGTTACTGTCATGAATTTCTAAAGAAATCATTAATGAAAAAAATTTGACAAATATTTTATACACTAATTTCTTAGTCTTATAAACATTTATCAAGATGCTTAGACTTTTCTTTTAGTTTTTCATTGTTTATACAATAAACTGTGACAAGCTGTTAAAGCATAATTAACCACAGGATTAATCTTTAAGAGGATATATAGTAAAATCATTTAAATACGCTAGTGCTCCTTTTCCTATCACCCTACTTTCTTGTTTTAGAGAAAATATAATGCTTATTCTCCAGAGTCTACAGTATTCCAGATAAATGCCTCACAAAGCAGAGATTCCATTCTTACTACAGTATACAGTATTTTAATTTTTAAAAGTTACAAAGCAGTTTCAGTAACTCCATCAGCTGTAGTTATTGAAATCACCTTGGGGTGACTTTTATTTAGTACAGAGTCCCTGGCAGTGTTTCTTGATCACAATCTGTTTTTCATTTGTCTGCTCTGAGACTGCATTTATCTCCTGACCTAGTCACCAAAACGGTGTAATTTTTTAAACCTATTTACCAGGTTTCTCATTAGCTTTTTTCCTCCAGTTTCATTTTCAGTATAATCGGTTAACAGACTGATCTCCTTTCAATAGGTTTTTAAAATCCCTTTATTATTAATATGCTTTACGGTTCATATAACATGAATACTGTATGAATGTAAAATGGATTCTTGGACCCATTATACATGTAATTTGTGTGAAAGTTGAAAACTTCTTTTGGTGAATTATCATCTGGTCATTCTGATCTCCTTTCGCTATTAGTAAATGAGCAATGATGCTTTTGGAATCCTCCCCACGCCCCCGCTATGAATAAAAGTAATAGAGTATTTGTTTATACTAATATAAAGTTGAGAATGTGTATTCTTTTATCCAAATTAAAATAGGCTTCTTTTAATTGTATACTTTTTAACGTTTTAATTTAGAAAATAAAAAATAGTTTCATTTTGGGTTTTTATAGTTTCCATAAAAACCCAAAATGGTTGTTTTGGGAGATTTCAAAGATATTCAGTGAATCAGGCTTATATCTTTCATCTGTAATAATGTTAAAGTACCGTCTGGCTAAGGCTTCTCCATAAGACCCGGTTAAATTCAGTGGCTATGCGATTCTCATGACCTTTTTCAGATCCTGGAGATAACTTAGTCATTTTCCATTTCTCAGCTATAATAATTCTTTTGAATGTTGTGAACTTTTTAAAAATGTCACTAAAATGTTAACTTTTTTTTTCTCTTCACACATTTGTAGGTTTTGACTATACTAGCCCGGGTGCTAAAAAGTCTATTGCAAATATCTTTAACAAACTCTGTAACTATTTCTCAACTTATAGGTGATCCTATTTCACACTTGAATGCATGATTTATGGCATCAATTAATCAATGATCTAGTTTTCTGAAAGGACATGGAATAAGATCACTGGTTTTCTTTTTATTTATGATTGTTTATTTAAACTAGCTCATTTTTAAATTTTAACATTTTTACTATGTTGTTCATATGCTTTTTGTATGATTTTTGTTAAACTCCAAGAAGGTATGAATATATAACCATAAAAGCAGGAAAAGAAATAGAAAAATATTATTAGTAAATACTGCAGATTACTAGAGATATGGATCATCTACTATGTGCCCAGCTCTCTTCTAAGAACTGTTCATTCTCATTAATGGAAAAAGAAACCAAGCCCACATCCCCATTCACAAAATTACCAAGAGGAAATACCTGGTTCTAAATCTGAAATGTGTAGCTCAAGAGGATATAACTTTTAATCTCTCCAAGAGATGAAATATATACAACTGTTTCCATTAGGAGTGAAGGAGTTCAGAACATACCACCCCAAAATATGCCCCTCTGGCATCAAGAAAGAGAATTCTAGGTATAGACTTAGTTAAAATAATTCGTATCTTCCTTTAGCCTCCTCACATAGTTCAGTTGCTTTTCCACAACTGTTTGTTCATTCAACCTAATATAAAAACCTATAGTTTTCACTATTTCTTGGGGTCTTCACTCTTTATAAAGACTCCATATCATGTAAAATTTGTGTTAAATAAATTTGTATGCTTTTCTCGGGTAGATCTGTCTCAAGTCAATTTAATTTTAAGGCCCCACTAAAAAGAACTCTAAATGGGTAAAGGTAAAATTTAGACTCCTCTATAGTAGTAATCAAAGCAAAATCATTAGAAGAACTAGATGATACTATATATCAATCAAGTTAGCAAAGGTTTTTCTCCACAAGGATATACAATGACAAGAAGTATATGATGAAAAAGACAGCAATATGAATCAGGCTTCTTAAAAAAATTAAAATATGCTTCCCTCTGGCTCAGTAGTTGACATTTTTTTGAAAGGGTATATGTGTTAAGAGAGGTGTAGTTATTGGAGTGGACATAAATGTGACCTTTTATGACTATTGCTATGCCTATGTGATAATCCATTTAGATTCTTTGCCAATATTTTGTGAAATAATTTAGTTCACCTATATATCACTGCTATTATACACAACAGACAATACGAATTGCTGGCTCAGATGTGGAGCAACAGGGACTGGAATAGAATTTATTTCTGGTAGGAATGCAAAATGGTACAGCTACTTTGGAAGATAATGAGACACTTTCTTACAAAGCTAAACATGGTATTGCTGTATAATCCAGCAATCATGCTCCTAGGTATTTACCCAACTGATCTGAAGCTAATGTCCACATAAAATCCGCAACACAAATATTTCTAGCAGATTTACACATAATTGCCAAAGACTGGAAGAAACCAAGATGTCATTCACTAAATGAATGGAAAAACAAACTGTGGTGCACATACAGTGGAACACATTTAGCAATAAAAAGAAATGAACTGCCTGGCCAGGCGTGACTCAGCGGTTGAGCGTTGACCTAGGATCCAGGCGATCGGGGTTCGATTCCCGGTCAGGGCACATGCCCGGGTTGCGGGCTCAATCAGTGACTCTCTCATCATTGATGTTTCTATCTCTCTCTCTTCCTCTCTTTTCCTCTCTCTGAAATCAATCAAAGATATATTAAAAAAAAAAAAAAAAGAAATGAACTATGAAGTCACACAAAAACATGACTACTAAATGTAATATAATATTCTAGATGGGATCCTGGAACAGAAAAAAGATATTAGGTGAAAGCCAAGGCAACCTGAATAGAATATGGGCTTAGTAAATAATAATGCATCACTATTGATTTATTAATTTTAAGAAACATACCATATTAATGTAAGATAATATCAATAGGGAAATGTCTATGTAGTGTACATGGAAACACTTTGTACTGTCTTTGCAACTTTTCTGTAAACCTAAAACTATCCTTAAATTCAATGTTTCTTAAACACTATTAAAATTTCTAGAATTTATATATACACATACACATAAATTTATTTAAATAAAAAAATCATAATGGCTGGACAAAACTGAAGAATGAAAAGCATGATAAATCAATATGAGAAATCAGGATACAATTCTAAGGGAAAATGAAAGGGAAAATATTTTTTTAAAAAACTTTTTTTAAAAATATATCTTTATTGATTTCAGAGAGAAGAAAGGAGAGGGAGAGAGTGAGACAGAAACATCAATGATGAGAGAGTCATTGATCGGCTGCCTCCTGCACACCCCTGACTGGGGATCGAGCCCACAACCTGGGCCTGTGCCCTGACCGGGAATCGAACCCTGATTGCCTGGATCCTAGGTTGATGCTCAACTGCTGAGCCACACCCGGCTGGGCTAAAAACTGCTCCTTAAAAACTTGGAGAATATTCCAAGAAAGCAAGTGTACCAAGAATAAATTATGAAAAATTGTAATTTACCACATTTGCAAGTAGAATGTGTTAAAAAATGTGATCATCTAAATAGATTTAGAAAAAGACTGATAAAATTCATTCTTGCTTATTGTAAAAACTCTTAACAAATTGAGATAGAAGTGAATTTTCATAATCAGATAAGTTTTTGTTTTTAAAAAAGCTGTACTTAATGATGAATTATTGAAAGTTTTCCATCTATGATTTAGAATGCCCAAGGTTCTAGTATTGGAGAGGCAAGGCTTTTTCTCCGCAGTCTTATGTTCTTGCTGGGGGTCTGTAAATTAAACTGACAAAAGACAGTTTAACAGGAGAAAAAGCATACAGATTTTATTTTTATGTAACATGGAGGGGGAGCTTCATGGAAAGAAGTAAAAACCCCAGACAAGTGGTTAGATGGGGTCTTATATATATCATTTAAACAAAGAGCAATAAATTGTGAAGATGTGACAAGATAAAGGAAAAACAAGTTTGAGCCAGGGGCAGTAAACTGGGAAAGTGAATAGGAAATACATGGGGAAAGTTAATGGAAGGTAAGAGTAAGAGTAAAAATATTATAGTAAGGTTTGTTTTTACAGATTAATTTTGGCATTGACTCCCTTTCACTAGTGATAAGAATGTTCATTTCTTCCTGGTACAGATGGGGTACATTTCTCATGGAAATTTATACCCTGATTTTAGGTAGAAAGGGGAAAGCAGAGAGCCCTGCCTGCATTGCTGTTTCTCAGTTGCCTTTACCTCAAGGTAATCAATATGCCAGAGTGGCATATTTTAGAGTGATATGCTCTGATCTGCTATTTAACCTTATACTGGAAACTCTTAGTCAATACAATAAGGGGGGGGGGGCTTAAAGTATAAATATTAGAAATAAGAAATATAATTATAATCATTTTCAGAAAACATTCAACATTTTAAAAGTCCAAAATAATCTACTGAATCACATAAATAAAATATTGAATTTAACAAAGTCAATGAGCAAAAATAAATTATAGATATCAGCAATGGATGGTTAGAAAAAAAGTTTAAGTACTATTTCAGTGACATCAAAAAAAAAGATACCATTAAAGAAGCTAATGAAATATGGACAAGACCTCTAAACTGGAAACTACAAAAAATTATTGAGAAAAATTAGGAATGACACAAGTAAATGGAGGAACATGATACGTTTATAATAGGAAGTATCAAAATTTTATGTCAGTTTTCTCCAAATTGACCTTTAAAGTCAATGAAATCCCAATTTAAAATCTCAGCAGTTTGTGTGTAAATTGACATACTGACTTTAAAATTTATTTGGAAATTGATAGCCAAAGCTATTAGAAATAAAAACACAGCTAGAGCATTTACATACCAAATATCAACATTTATATAAAGCTCCTGTAGGTAAGGTGATGTGAATAAAATAAAGAGACAAATGAAAGAGAAGAGCACATCTTACAAATGGACGTATTTTATGATAGTGTAGTATAGTGGGAAAAGCTGGTCTTATCAGTAAGCAAAGCTCATTCAACTGGCTTTTCATATGGCAAAAAAAAAAAAATTAACTGCTATCTTAAATCACATATGTGATAAATTTCAGATTTATTGTAGATCTTAGAATGAAAAGTAAAAACTGAATATTTTAGAAAAGAATTTAGGAGACTGTCATGAGTTTGAGCTAGTCAGATACTTCCTTAATGGACATAAAAATGCTAACTGATAAAGAAAAATGATAGATTGGATGACATTAACATTAAGAACATATTGGTTGAAAGATATCACTAAAAGAATGAAAAGATAAGTCACAGAGAAGAGTAAATATATTTGCAATAGATATATCTAGAAATAAAGTTCTACAAATACATTAAAAAGGGTCAGACAACCCAATTTAAAATGGACAAAAGACTTGAACAGACACATAAAAAATAGAGAGGCTATCCAAATGGTTATAAACACATGAAAAAGTACTCAATTTCATCATAAGCTTTAACCAAGTTAAAATTACAGCATTACACAGCTTCATTCCCATTAGCATGGATAAAGTGCAAAGGAAAAAAGACAACCAAGTGTTGGAAGAAGTGTGGTGAAAAGTGAAATTCTCATATACTTTGGGAAACTATGTGGTAGATTCTGTAAAACTAAAAGTACTGATGGTTTATGACCCAAGAGTTATTCTTCTAGGTATGTAACCAACAGAAGTGTGTTATGTACCCCCGAAGACGTGCACGATAGTGGATAATAGCACTAGTTATAGTTGCTAGAATCTGGAAACAACCTATAAGTGGTCATCAAAAGTAGAATAGAAAACACACACTGTGGCATATCTATATAATGGGACGCCAAAGAGAAAGGAGAGCAAATGGTATACACACCCCGTGGATCCGTATCACAAGCAATAATTCTGAAGGAATGAAACCAGATGCAAGAGGAAATGCTCTCTGTGATTCCAATTATGTAAAGTTCAAAAGCAGGCAAAACTTAACTAGTAATGGTCTTCGGAATCATAGTTCTTGCGACTCTGACAGGGTCTGAGTTGGACGTGAGGAGCTGTGATTTGGTAGGAGGCTTCCAGAGGACGAGTAGTGTTCTAGCTCTTGATTCGAGTGCTCTTTACACAGCAGTGCTCATTGTTTGAAGGTTCATTATGGTCCACTTATTTGTGCAGCTTTCTCTACGTATGTTTTGCTTTCATGAACATTTACTTAAATAAATACATGGATGTATTTAAGAAGATTAAACATATGTCTAATACCAGTTCCAGAAAAGGGGAATAAAAAAAAAAAAAATGGAGAAGAGATCCACAAATAATCTTAGCTGAGAATTTTACAGAAATAAGTGAAGCCCTGAAGTCCTCAGAATTTTTAAACAAATATAAAACCTCTCAGGTCTCTGGATCAGACATTGTTGTAAGTACTATAGACAAAAGAAAAAACACTTCTAGTAACTTAGATAAGAAAGCAAGATACAAAATAAATATATAATATGAAAGGTAGTAATAATTAGAAAAAATAAAGCAGAGAAAGAGGCTATGAAATATTGAGTTTGGGGAGCGATGTTGAAACCTTAAATTTTTTTTTTAGGGTTAGCCTTACTGAATGTAAAGAGACATAAAATGTTCAGATGCAGGTAGTGGGTAGACGTGGTAGAGGGAGTTGATAGGAAAGGAGAAAGACTTTCTTCTCTAACTATTGTAGCTAATTCTCTAAAGCTAAATCATAATTCAGTTAAATATTACCTGATTGTGAGGGCTATGCCGTGGTGTTATGACTATGGGGAATGACGATCTGCATCAATTTTAACATATTGTATCCTTTGCACTCTCCCTGTCTTTGTCTATCTGGTCTCCCCCCCCCCCCCACTGTCCCTCCCCCTCCCACCTTCTCTCTTACGCATTTAGTAAGTGAAGCATAATATGGCTTTCACCATCATTCTCTAGTTACTTGAAAGAAGAAAATAACAAAGGACTATATACTATTTAACAAGACTTCCAGAAAGACAATAAAAATAGCATATTTCTCTCCAGTACTTGTAAGGATCACCCTGTTCCTTCAGCCTCTTTTATTCTATAGCAGTTCCTCAGTCTTTCTTGTCTTTCAGGACACTGACCTTTTTTAAGCTATTTGGGACTCTTAGTTTCTATGTTTTTTAATCTCTCTTCTAAATGCATACTTCTCTAATCAATAGTACAAAAGAATTCAGGTCATTGTCTTTCATCCAGCTCTGACAGGAAACAATGTTTTGCTTTTTAATATCCCACTGTGGCTTGAGAAGGCATTCATCACCCCAGGAAAATGATAATAGTTGCTATCCTACCAAACATACGAATAAAAATACCCTAATGACTGATTGAGACAAAATGTGTTAGATGATGTGTTTTACTTCACGTAATAAATACATGCCATATTATTTATAATTTCAATGAAAACTATAAACATGGCACATTAGAATATCACTAGTTTTGCTTTTATTTCATTATGAGTTTGAGAAAGAAAACGTACAGCTTTTAACATTGTGTTGGTTTTACCTCAATTGTAATTCAAATTTCAAACACATTCATCATAATTTCAATGAAATGGCATGTATAAATTGTTTCTTAGTTCAGATTAATTTTAAATCAGTTTTGCAAACCATAAAATACAGAAAATAGAAAGTCTAAGTGGACATTAGGTGATTCTTTGCTCCAGACCAGTGGTTTCAGATACTTTTATATTCCGAAAACTACAGTCTGAACATGCTTTCAATGCAGATCAAATACACATAAGAGCCATCTCATATTCATTCTAATTTCAGGTGGAAAAAGGCTTTGAATACAAAATAACTCTTTTCCTCTCTAAAACAATAATAGAAGTCGAATTACTTCCCCAACTTGCATATGGTTTAAGAAAAAGCAAGTTGTTAATTAGAAGACGTTTTTGCATAGTTAAGAACTTATAATTATGTGCTGTCATCCACATCACTTAATTTTTTCCCACCCAACAGTGTAATGATTGTTAAAGTTTAGTTCCTGGTCATTGTCACCTCTTCACTATGGTTATTAAAGCCATTAAATTTTGTTTTTCTCCAGCTTCCTGTTAACATCTCCCATTTTCAGATGCCCTGCAGTTTAAGATTTAATGTTTAGTTTATGTTCCAGCATTTTAGTCTCTGCCAAACCTAAGCCATCTCTTCATGTACTGATTCTCCTGCAATAATTTGCAGTATTAGAGATTTTTAACAATTTATTTTACATTGCATACCATCCTCAGCTTCTAAGTTGGCATTTTCAGTGATAACAATATATAAATGCATTCTTGAACTTTATGAATGTCTTATTTTCTATTTAACTTAAAGATATGAGATGAAATTACATTTAGAAAATAGTCCAAGAAGGATGAATTAATCATGTTTGGCAAGTAAGGAGTTAGGATGGAAACATATAGGACATGGTAACATTTAAGTTGAATAAAAGTTATTTCTACCCAAAAATTTGTCTGTCAAATAGCATACCAGTATATCTCTATATTACTCACTGTGGCTATTTAAATTATCTAATTTATAACAGGGGAAGCTTATTCTCATTCTTTTAAAAAAAATTACCAATCTATTCTTTCTTGTCTAGTTTTTCAGATAAATTTTAGAATCACACTACATATTTTCAATAGGCTATTTTTAGAGCAGTTTTATGTTCATAGCAAAATTAAATGGAAAATACAGAATTCCTATATACTCTCTGCCCTACCCCAGCCTCACTCACAATTACCCCCCCCACACACACAGTGATACACTGACTATAATTGGTGAACCTACATTATTAACACATTATTATCACCCAAAGTTCATAATTTTCATTAGTCTTCACTCTTGGTATTGAACATCCTATGGACTTGGACAAATGTAAAATAATATGTATCCACCATTATAGTACCATATGGAATAGTTTCTCTGCTCTAAAAACCCTTTGTGTTCCAGCCATTCCTCCTCCTTTTCCCACTAATCCCTGGTAACCTCATCTTTTTACTGTGTCCTTAGTTTCGCCTTGTTTCCAAAATGTCAGATAGTTGGAATCATACAGAAGTCTTCAAAACTTGGCTTCTTTCACTTAGTGATATGCATTTAAGGTTTCTCCATGGCTCTTCATGACTTGATAGGTCATTTCTTTTTAGCTCTGAATAAAATTCCATTGTCAGTTCCACAGGTTTTTATCCATTCATCTACTGAAGGATATCTTTGTTACTTCCATGTTTTGGCAATTATGAAAAGTTTCTATAAACATCTGCGAGCAGTTCCTTTTTTTTTTTTTTTTTTTTTTTTAGATATAACTTTTCAACTTACCTGGGTAAATACTGAGCAGTGGGGTTGTGGATTATATAGTAAAAATATGTTTAGTTTTGTAGGAAACCACCAAACTCTCTTCCAAAGCGGCTGTACCACTTTACCTTCTGACCAACAAGGAATGAGTTTCTGTTGCCTCACATCCTGTCCAGCCTTTGGTGTTGTCCGTGTTTTGGATTTTGGACATTTGGAATAGATGTGTAGTGGTATTTCCTTGTTTTAATTTGCAATTCCCTAGTGACAGTATGGTGTTGAGCATCTCTTCATATGTTTATTTCCCATCTGTGTATCTTTATTGCTGAGATGTCGGTTCAGATCTTTTGCCCATTTTTAGTCACATATGTTAAAAAAATAAAATTATAAATGAATATTTCCAGGTGTTTCATTTACCTGTGGCTATTTCTCTTTCTATTTTCTATTTCTGAAGCTAACTGCTGAAAGAGTTTCTCATTATTGCTATACTTGCTTACTTCTGTTCTTCTCAATTTCTTCCAATTGGGTTTATGTTCACTTCAGTTTAACCTCAACTAAATTAATTAATGTACTCCTTTTCTCTCCATACGATGAACCTTTTTCAGCCCACTTATTATTACACTTCTCAGCAGTGTTGAAATCTTGGTCCACTCTCTTCTCTTGGCTTCCCTGACATCCTACTTTCTGATATTCCTCCTCCCTCTCCACCTACTCCATTTTCATATTTTTTATAATCCCCTTCCCAATATATGGCCATGAATGTGGGAGGTCCTAAAGGCTCGACCCTGGGTCCCTCTCTCATGCTGTAATTTCTCAGTATTCTATTTTCAAATAACCTGCCAATTTTCATCTTTCATCCATTCTCCTCTGAGCATCAGACTACAGAGTCTTCCCCGCTTGGGGAAGATAATTATAACCTGAAAAACCTCTTGCTAAGTAGTTTTTATTTTAACAGATTAACAAAAATAATGATTCCTATTGGAATTAGTGGTACACAACTTATTTCAGTAATTAGGTAAATATTCATATGATATTTAATGTTTGCCTAATAAAAACATAAATACAGAATATAGTCATGAATTCTCTTTTGGAAAATCGAATCAGAAAATCATCTATTCCCCTCTTATTCAAGCAAGTTTGGACTAAAAATATTCTTATTTAAATAGGTAATAGATATTGAACTACAGTTAAACATTTAAGTGTGTAATAATGCCTGTGACAGTGGTTTAGACTTTGATTTTCTTTTTGTAAGATGGGCTGAACTTGAGCAATTTGAGATTACTGTGTTCCAGACAAAAATTCCTTCTCATTTCATTATCCACACCAAGGGAACCTACTGAGATTACATTAATTACTAGGGAACTAGATTCTAAACAGAAAATTATGTATTAAAGTAATAAAATATGATGCTTAATATCTGATATATCAGTAGACCACTTACTGGAGCAGATCGACTATTTATAGACACTATCAGAGTTTATTTTTGCTACAGTCTAGACCTCTGCAGCCGGTAATGGCAGTTACTGGCCTTGTGTGACTACTGAGCCCTTGAAGTATGACTGTTTCAAGTTGCCATCAATGTGCTGTAAAACCTGCACACCAGATTTGAAAGACATAGTTTGACAAAAAGAGAGTTAAATATG
Source organism: Miniopterus natalensis (assembly GCF_054644295.1). NCBI lineage: Eukaryota > Metazoa > Chordata > Mammalia > Chiroptera > Miniopteridae > Miniopterus > Miniopterus natalensis. Next base: position 145,841,521 of record NC_142081.1, read on the forward strand.
TGATTAATAATATTTTTCATTTATTATATGTTCAAATGATAATATTTAGTTATATTGGGTTAAATAGAATAAACTATTATGATTATTTTTATCTGTTTATTTTTACTTTTTAATGTGGTTATAAGCTCATATTTTTCTATTAAACTCTACTGGACTAGAATGTCCATGTTTTGAATAGTGAATTCATCAGTAAATTATAATTTTATTATAAAAGAGCTTCATTCCCAGAATATCCATCAATGGCTAAATCAGAATGTTAAATTATATTTTGAAACTTTTAACAGTGTATCTGGTTCTTTTCTGTTCTATCTGTTAATACATCTTATTAAATTCACTATTATGATGTAATATCCAAACAATTACAGGTATAATATATATTGTAAGACACACTTTTAGCTGGTTGAGTCTCTTGCAGAGTCATTAGGACAATCTAAAAGCTAGGATCATGACATAATATAAACTACTTGATATCAATATTTAGTCAGTTTGGTTAGAAATAAAAGGTTTGCTTAAATTTTTGTATCTTTTTTATTTGAGGTAATGTAACTAGAGGGACAATCTGAAAAAAATATGTTGTATTAGGTTGGGAAGTACAATAGAGACACCACTTACTAAAACAGCATTTTCCCCACAGATATATTCCAAAGATGTTATCTATTAATATAAAAGTAAGCTGACAGTTCTCTTGCAAAGAAGTAATTCCATTTTGATGATGTCCTCCATCAGCAACTCAAAGGAGCATAATTGATCTTCTAACCTTGAGATAGAAAAATATGTTCATGTAAGACATTTAATTCTCTATTTTTTTCCTCAAAAATTTTCCTATTACCAAAGCAATATATATTTTTATTTATTGCATTCTTTCTAAACATATATTACTAGTGCTTCTATTTAAGATATAGTGCTGAATAAAAACATCTGATGAAAAGCATTTCTTTTTTACTTCAGAATCTCATTATCTAACCAGAGAATACAATTACTCTGAGTACTAGGCATGCTGAAACAAAGTAAATGATGTTATTATGTGTAAGTGTTACCCACTTGACTTTTCTTACTCTTCAGTTCTCTGAAATTTTACAAGTAGAGAATGAAAATCATAGAAGAAATATTCAGTATGTTTTACTTTGTGTGAATTTTATGAATAAATGGGAAAGCAAGAAAAAAGTGATTAAATTGTAGCAATACATTTAATCTCTCCAATAGCCTACATTTTGGGGGAAGATGAATAAGCTTAAATATTAATTCCCAAGACTTTTGGGGTTAATGCTTTACTTCTAACGTGGTTTTGAAAAACAAATCTGCCAGAGATAAAGATTTGGATAAATGGTCCTCAATTGGGGGGTGGGTAACATAATTTCCTCTGAAATTTTGATAAAAGCTATGGAAACTTCATTGTTAAAAATATGCTTATGCAAATAACCTAAACTTTAGCATGATTTCAAAGGATTCAAGTATCCCTGAAATCTTTCAATGTATTTTGGTCTAAGAAATCTTCATCTAGAATATTTCCATGAATGTACCTCAAATTAGTCATTCAAAATTGGAACAATAAATTCCAAAATAAATGGTCAATGAATAGTTCTTCCCTTGGATTGGATGAATTGACTTGGATTGAATTTAATCAACTAGAATCAGCTGTTGGGGGGGGTGGTGATGGGGGCTTGGGTGGAAAAGGTGGAGGGATTAAGCAAAGAAAAAAAACCCTCATAGACACAGACAATAGTATGGTGATTACCAGAGGGAAAGAGGGGTGGGGGCAGGCAGAAGTGGGTAAGGGCGATAGATACATGGTGATGGAAGGAGACTTAGGGTGGCTAACACATAGTACAATAATATACAGATGGCATATTATAGAATTGTACACCTAAAACCTATATAATTTTATTAACCAATGTCACCCCAATAAATTCAATAATTTTTAAAATGATCAATGCTCTGTAAAGCACACACACAAAAATCAAATTGAATGGAATTGAATTGAGAAAACAGCACAGAACTGGTGGTTGATGGAAACCTTGAGCTCCTGTCCTAGCTGTGTAACTCTAAGTGAATTATGTAATCACCTAGCTCTTTGTTTTATGGCTGTAAAATAAAGCACTTGCTGTGCTAGATCAGTGGTTTACAAACATAGACACTGCTTCACAATCATCAAATGAGTTGATAAAAATAATACAACTTCCCAACACCTAGCAACTCCCCAACTATTATGGTCTGTACTCTGGAATAGAGTCCTGGAACCTGTATTTTCCTTTAGGTGTTTATGCAGTGAAGTTCAATTCTAAATGCATAACCCCCAAGGTTTCTATCATCTTTATCATATTTTTTTCAGAAGTTGCCTTTTCATGTGTCATGTGAACCATGTAAAATATAGTTCTGGTCACAGAAAATTTAGGCAACTAAGAACATTTGTGGTACATTACATATTTTACAACACCCTTGGATGTATTCTTTTAAGATAAAACTTTATAGAATGATTTTATTGTATTCCTTTTTATTCTATTCCTCCATAATACATTACATAATATAAAAATCTGCTCATAAAAGAAAAAGAAAGAGAAAAATTAAAATTGAGAATGGGGGAGAGAATTGCCGGTCACAACTCTTAAGATAATGCATTATTTAATAGAACAACTAATACATCTATAATCTTAAGTTTTAAAAAATCTTCTAGACCAGAACTAATTGGGGGAAAAACAGAAGTAACTGGAAAAGCCTTCTCCCACCACCAACTGATCCTCTTTAATAATTTCATCCAACACGTCTCTTATTTTCTTTAGTTTGTTTTCATTTCTTTCAATTGAACTCCACTATCACTTAACATTAGGCTTTCTCGAGGAAACTCATGGCCTTTTTTGGATAACTACAGAGCTCATTTTAAGAAGGCAGTTTTTTTGTTTAGGAATATTTTTTAATCATCTCTTGTTCTTTAGTGTTACTGACCAATTTAACCTTTGTTTAATATGTTAATGTTCAGAATATTAAATGTTATTACAAATGGGATTTCATGAACAGGCTGATCCATCATGTGGGCACTCTCAAGATTTATGCGGTTACTTTTACACTGTCAAGTTTCCCCTATGCTGCCCAGGGTTATCATTAACCATGGTAACACAAATAAATCTCTGCCGCTCACACTAGGGCTTCTGGCCGAGAGTTTCCCATGTGAAAAGCAGCTAAATTGCAAACGAGAACTGTGATATAAATGATCTTCCCTTGTGACCTCTAATTCTATGTCCAATTTTGAAGACATTATTTGTTTTTTTGCTCTCTGGCATATTAATTAGTATAATACATTTTTCTAGTCAGCAGTTATTTAAGCACTAGTGTTGTACCTCAGTTTTACCAGTTCCAGGAAATTATTATTTACTTCTTTATCTCCAAGATTGTTGAAATGTATTTTGTGTACTTTATTTTCCATTATTTTATACCAGACCTTTAATGTGGCAAAAATGCACTGGACATTTTCATGGGATTTAGTGTTAAAGCCTCAGAATTGAAAAAATGTATGTATACAAAGAAATTACACATGATATTTACCATAAACTATTTATTTAAAAATTCATATAGATAGATAGATAGATCTCTGTACATGGAGATCTGTCTCTCTATATATCTATAGAAATAGATAGCTTGAGAGAGAGAGAGAGACTTTAAAAGTTAAGAGAGTTTTACCCACGGATAGATAGAGTTTAAAAGATGAGCGAGTTTTACCTATAAAACCCAAGATAACAAAAGCTTCTCTGATTTATAATTTTGCACTCATAAATACTTAATATAAGGTTTAATTGTGCAGTTTAAGTATGATCCCTAATATACTTTGAATTCTAATAAATGTCAAGTTAAGAAAATCTTGGAGTCTTGTCTAAGAATTTGCTCTTGTATATATATTTATGGTAACCACATCTTCAAATTTTTTTACCTAATTCTTGAAAAGATGAGTATGTTTTCTTTACGCTCTTTTGAAAGTAAGGTACTTAGCATAGAAGAAAGGATATCAGAAACTTGAGAGTGCTTCTGAGCCAATGATGTTCAGTTGGAGACAAAACTTTGAGTGATAGTTATTAACACAATGAAGAATACGATTTCCGAACAATAAGGAAGTCACATAGATGGTAACATCAATCTATGAAATATCAGTTATTTTTTTTCACAAGGCAGCTTCTATAATGAGGCATTGAATAATTAAAAAACAAATTGATGTCAAGAAAATTCAGATGAATGTTTTCAGATTTTTCAAGTAGATACCCAGAGAGGGGTTGCCGGGTCATATGGTAACTCTGTTCTTAATTTTTTGAGGAGCCCCCATACTGTTTTCCATAATGGTTGTAACAGTCTACGTTCCCACCAGCAGTGATTGAGGGTTCCTTTTTCTCCACAATCTCTCCAATACTTGTTATTACTTGCTGATAATAACCATTCTATGAGATGTGAGGAGGATATTTCATTGTAGTTTTGATTTGCATTTCCTAACAGCTAGTGAAGTTGAGCATCTTTTCATATATCTGTTTGCCATTTGTATATCTTCTTGGGAGAAGTGTCTGTTCAGGTCCTCAGCCCATTTTTAATTGGATTGTTTGTTTTCTGGTTATTGAATTTTATGAATTCTCTATATTTTTGGATATTAATCCCTTATTGGAATATTTGCAAATATCTTCTCTAATTCGGTTAGTTGCCTTTTTGTTTTGTTGTTGGTTTCTTTTGCTGAACAGAAGCTTTTAAATTTGATGTAGTTCCATTAATTTATTTTTGCTTTTACTTCCCTTGCATTTGGGGACAAATTCATAAAATCTTTCCTAAGACCAAGGTCCATAAATTTGGTATCTCTGTTTTCTTTTATGTAATTTATTGCTGCAGGTCTTATATTTAGGTCTTTAATCCATTTTGAATTAATTTTTATATAGGGTAACAAAAAGCAGGTTAGTTTCATTCTTTTGCATGTGGCTTTCCAATTTTCCCAGCACCATTTATTGAAGAGGCTTTCTTTTCTCTGTTGTATATGCACCCTTATGTTCAATACAGCATATTCACAGTGGCCAAAACATAGAAAAAAACAAAGTGTCCTTCAATAGATGATTAGATAAACAAGATGTGGTGCATATATACAATGGAATACTGCTCAGCCATAAGAAAAGGTGAAATGCTGCCATTTGTGACACCATGGATGGGTCTGAGAATATCATACTAAGCAAAATAAATCAGAAAGTCAAGAACCATATGATTTCACTCATATGTAGGATGTAAAACTGAAAGCAACAAGTGAACAAACAAGACAAACAAAAACTCATAGACACAGACAACAACAATATAGTGGTTACCAGAGGAAAAGGGGGGGGGGTGTGGGAGGCAGTAAAGGGTTAAAGGTGGGCCAATATATGGTGACAGAAGGAGATTTGACTTTGGGTGGTAAACACACAGTGCAATATACAAATGATGAATCATAGAATTGTGCACTTGAAACCAATATAATTTTATTAAAGAATGCCACCCCAATAAATTTAATACTTAAAAAAAGCAAAAAATAAAGAAAGAAAATTCAGGACCCATGCCTTGGTCAGGACCCCCTCAGAACTAAATATTTTTATCTGTGTCTAAAGGATATTTTGCTGTATTAAATAACAATATTATATAATAATGACAGGTGTCAAGAAAGTTTCATTAAACATCACCTATTTAACAAAACACTAGAGTGAATAATAGATTTTTAAAATGTGTCCATTAAAAAGAATTCAGTTTTTAATTGATAGCATTTAAATTCAGACATCCAGAATGATTTATACTTTGATGATATGATTTTATCTTCATGTGAAGTAGATTTTGTTTATGAACTGTCTTTAGTTTACCTTGGTACTTATACATATTACTTTTTCTACAAATAATCACAAATCTGAAGTTGGATTTAACATCATTCTTAGCAGATGATTTCATAGGAAAAGCATAAGTTCATTACTGAAGCTTATCTTCTCTTCACACAATTAAATATGCCTTAAATCTTGTTGCAAAATGATTTGTAAAAAGAAAGACACTATTCCAAAAATGCAAATAGTCTCATTTTGAATTTAATCTTATAAATTGCTTCAGAAATAAATAGGGATCTCTATGTAATCTATAGGATTATGCGGAACATGACACTTAAACCCATCTTCTTTGAAAGTGTCTTTTTACCTGTGTAAATGCTTATTCTTTTTTATTTTATTTATTTTATTTTTTAAAATATATCTTTACTGTCTTCAGGGAGAGGACGGGAGAGGGAGAGGGAGAGATAGAAACATCAATGATGAGAGAGTTGTCATTGATCGGCTGCCTCCTGCATGCCCCTAACTGGGGATCGAGCCTGCAACCAGGGCATGTGCCCTGAGTGGGAATCGAACCCTGATCTCCTGGATCCTAGATGATGCTCAACCTCTGAGCCACGCCTGGCCAGGCCTTATTCTTTTTTAAACAATAGTGAGATGAGCAAACTTAATATAGCATCAATTGCTCTGTTGTTTTTTTATGTAAGAATGATAATGTATTGTATGCTGTTTGCTAAAGGGTTACAGGGCAAATTTGTAATAAAGGAAAGGCTGTTTTCCCACTTCCTGTGCCTTAAGCTGTTCCTTCTCAACTAAGGTTATGAAATTAATACCTAAGGATACTTTTTCATGAATGTCAAATAAATGTAAACTGCTGATCGTAGAACAACATGGAAGTTAACTACCAATCGAAATTTTTGTGCAATAGATCATTGTGTTATTTAGCAATAAAAATGCTTTAAATATCCTATAACAATTGATAAGGTCTTGTTCTATCACAGTCATTCTCAATATAATGATGATATAAATTCACAGAATTACAAGATACAATGGCTTTTCACAACTTCCACCTCTCAGAGTACAAACCAAATCCTGCAGTGTAGGAATGTATACAAAACTGAAGAACTCTATAACATTGTGCTTAAATTGCAGAGAGCAGACTTAAATGCCTTTGCATCCTTGATGTTTATATAAATACAATATTATAAAACTCTTCAAAAGCAAAGTCTTCAACTTATATATCTGCATATTATTCAAAATGCATAGCAAAACATTTTGCATGTAACAGTCAGTCAGTTAACGTATGTTGATTCACTAAGATAAATTCCGCCCGTGCCAGATTGATGATAAAATAAGAGATGCAGCAAAACAGAGTAAGTTGTTTTTCTTTTCCTTTTGCTCAAGCTAAACATTATAGCGATGTTATTAGAAGTATTCATCCACGGTCAAAGTATGTATCTTACTAGAACTTGCTGACCTTCCTAGTACATATGAAAGGAGTCTCTCATATGTATATGGTTGAACTGTGTCCTTCAAAATGATGTTGAAGTCCTGACTCCCAGTGCCTGTGAATGTGACTTTATTCGGAAACAGGAAGTTTGCAGATTTAGAAGAAAAAAAAAAAAGGAAAGGCATATCATTCAGAGCATACTTACACACATTCCTTTAACCGCTATGTTTATAACCTTAATTTTCTAGTCCATATTATCCAGGTTCTTCCATTTTTTGTGCTTCCCTCAATCTTCTATTATCTCTAAAATTATGTATATAATTCAACAATCTGGATACATTTTACTTAACATATGTGATTGACGTATTTTCTATAATACTATAACTTAGGCTCCTTGGAAAACAGTCCCTGGTATGTGGTTTAACGTGCAGAATATTTTTTGAGGGTCCTTGAGATCAACACTTAAGGGAGTGGAAAGAAGCGGACTGAGCAGAGGGAGAAGTTGAGCTGCAGCTCAGGATCCACAGCAGCCCCCTCGTCAGTCCATTGAATGGACGGACTTTCAGAGTTGTGTCGATGGGGCTAAAAGGACTGGCCTTTATACCCCTGCATGGATTAGTCATTGGGTGAGGGCCACCCCCAGGCCCTTGTGCAAGGTGGCTCTGTAGCTGACTCAGTCTCTAGAAAGGCCTGGAGTTCAGAGCTGTCTGGCAAGAGCACTCCCGAGCAGCTGAGGCAGAAACCCTTCACCGAAAGGAACCTGGGAACTGCATTCCAATGTCACTACCTGGAAGAATGACTATCCCCATGAGTTTATCTTACCTTAATGCGAAAGATAACCTCGGAATACTCTATAGGGATTGGTTCTTTTTTAAATAATTGGAACCATTTTAATTATGAGATAGGAGATGTCATGTTCAAAACTTTTGCAAATGAAGCATTATTTATTTCATAAAGGAAATCATAACCCACTAATTTAGATTTTCAGCTTTAAGATAACCCCTATATTCACATGTTGACCTTGCTAAAGGCAGGGTCCACCTTTATGTATGGACGCCCTCTGAAATTTGGAGTGCTAAATGATTTCCTACGCTGATGGATGCTGACCTGAACTTTCCAACATTAGATCAGCACAATGAAACAGACTTGGAGCAAAGTCTAGAGAGCGTTCCCTGTGTTTTTGTCCCTGGTCACCTCTTCCTGATACTACGCAAAGGAATTTAAGTCAGGACTTTACAATGAAATTTCCTTAAATGCCATGCCCTTGATGCCATAAACTTTATCCATTTTACTTGTCCTAAAATATTTTTAGCCAGTTTCTCCTCACTTTTGTCTGGAGAGTTCAGGTTCTACCAGTACACAAATAGAGCTTTTATAGGTTCACAATTCTGCCAACTTAAGCTCTCTCTATATTGCTTACTTTGTTTATCAAGCTCTTAATTTGAAATCTGATTTTTCCCCAGGTTTTTGTCCCTGTATTGGGCCATGAACCATTTAGCTCCTTCATTTCTCCTTCGTGATCCATTTTATCCCCAGGCCAAGCTATTTCTGCTTCAGCTCTTATTCTCCATTGCTAGAGAATTAAGTTCTTATTCCCCCCTCCCTTTTAAATCATATAATTATCTCTGAGCTCGATTCTTCCTGTGTTGCTCAGTCACTTCTCCCTTATCATCGCTAAGCTCTTTAATTTTTTATAAATCCTTTCTGCTCACTGGTAAAATTTGCTCAACCTTTTATGACATAAATTTTGTGTATTTATTTTCTTTGTAGTGACAGACTTTCCAGTGCTCTGGTTTAAATTTCTCTGTAAATACTATGAAGTTTCTACCAATAGACAGACAGACAGGACCTATGGCCTCACCAGAATGAAGGTGCTATTTAAGATAAATTTGCACAAGAAATATATGTGAGTTTTAAGTGTTAAAGTAAGTCTTTATATCTATTCATCATTTTTTAAAATTGAAAATCTACTTTGCTTAGCTCCTGGGCTTCTTTTTGCTTTCCTCAGTGACTCATAGGTCTTGGGCTAACAGGTTTCTTGTTTACTCATGGACAAATAATATTTTGTTAGCATAAGTAGTCATTCTGAAAGCCAGTATACATTTTTATTTTGTTGGACACAGCCAGAAGGGTTTTTCTTAAATTCATAATATGAATTAAAATAGAAATATGATCAGAAAATAGTCCTATTGGTTTTTTAAAGTGTAATGATTTATCTGTAGTAACCCATTGTATCCAAGGTACCTAGGCATTCTCTAGTCTGTGTTTGGCTAATATTAAACAAAAACCTTTGCAGCCAAAAGCTTTCTGAAAGAAAGGGTTTCCTGAACCACATACTAGCCAGAAAAAGGACTGGGTCCTGGGATGTACGGTCTAAACCAACAGCAGCAGGGCTAGGTGGGAAAGATGAACACCATCCTAGAGCTGATGGGGCTCTTTCAAAGATGTAAGTTATTTTGAAAGAATTTACACTGACTATAGATAAGTGGGCAGGAAAAAGTGAAGCAGAGGCAGTTCTAAGATAGGTGGACAGTCTATAGGGAATATTTACTTTGTAAAGTATATGATTTTTCTAACCACTATGCTATACACCTGAAACTAATACAAAATAAAACTGAATGTAAACTGTAATTCAAAAATTAAAATTAAAAAAATTTACTACTTTTGATTGGTTTTAGGCAACAGTCCAGAAAGTTCAAGCATAAGCAGGATGCAGTGGCATTTGATGCTATTACTTTTTAGATAGCAGCCTGGAAGTTGATTAAAATGTCCAACATACATTGAGGAATGTGAGTCTTTTGTTAATTGTCCCACAGCTATTAACTGGCTAGTTACCCCTGTCTCTGCCACTTTCCAACCTGCTCTAATTTAATTTAGGACATCTCAGAATTTTTCTCTTGTCACTATAATATGGAAAATAGTTTTATGAAATGAATTCAACAGAGTTGGAAGATACATAACCAATATGCAAAAATCAGTTTTATCTCTATATACTAGCAATGAACAATCCAAAAGGAAAATTTTTGAAGAAAAAAATTTTATTTATATAGTAGCATAAAAAAGGAATTAAATATTTAGAAATAGATTTAACCAAGGAGGTATAAGACTGGTACACTGCAAGCTATAAAAACTTTGCTAAAAATATTAAAGAAAACCTAAATAAATTGTATGTTCATGAATTAGAAGATAAAACATTGTTAAAATAGAATTCTTTCCCCAAAACAACATACAAATTAATGCAATCCCTATCAAAATCCAAATCACCCCCTCCCCCCCTTTTTTTTTAAGAAATGGAGGAACTGATCCTAAAATTCATAATGGAATTGCAAGGGACCACAGATGGTCAAAACAATCTTAGAAAAGAACAAAGTTGAAGCATTCATACTTCTTAATTACAAAACTTACTGCAAAGCTACAGTAATTACAAGAGTATGGCACTGACATAAGGACAAACATATAGATTAATGGAATAAAACAGACTCTATGTCTCTGGATCTATTTTGTTTGTCAGTTTATTTTGTTCATTAAATTCCACATATAAGTGAGATCATGTGATATTGCCTTTCTCTGGGAGACATGGAAGCATGGAACAGACCAAAGAATCTCAGAGGGGAGTGCGGTGGGGAGATTAACCAAAGAATTTATATGCCTATATGCATAACCCATGGACACAGATAATAGTGCAGTGAAGGCCTGGGGGTGGGCAGGAGCTGGGTGGAGAGGGCCAATGGGGGGGAAAAAGGGGACATCTGTAATACTTCTAACAATAAATATAAATAAAAAATTTTAAAAATGGAGAATCTAGAAAAAAACTAATACTAATATGGTCAATTTATTTTGAAAAGGGTGCCAAAACTGTTCAATTGAAAAGATTACTGTCTTTTAAAAAATGGTGCTAAGACAAGTGGATTTCCACATGCAAAGGAATTTCCCTGTACTATATACAAAAATTAAGTCAAAATAGAACAAAGAACTATATGTCAGAGCTAAAAATATAAAACTCTTAAAACAGAAGTAAATCTTCATGATCTTGGCTTTGTTATGGTTTCTTAGATAAGATGCTAAAAACACAAGCAACAAAGGAAAAAGATGGATTGGACTTCATCAAAATTAAAAACATTTGTCCATCAAAGGACACTATCAAAGTGAAAAGGCAACCCGTATAATGGAAGAAAATATTTACAAATCATATATATGGAAAGGGTCTGGTATCTAGAGTATGTAAAGAACCCTTACTACTCAACAACAAAAAGACAACCCAATGAAACATTAGGTGAAGTACAGTAGTTGAAAAGGTATTTCTCCAAAGAAGATATGCAAATGGTCAACAAGCACATGAAAAGGTGCTCAACATCATTTGTCATTAGGGAAATGAAAATCAAACACAATGAGATACCACTTAACACCCAGTGGGATGACTAAAATAATAATAAAAATAGTCAATAATAAATATTGTAAAGATATGGAGAATTTGGAACACATATTGCTGGTGGGTGTGTAAAATGATGCTGCTACTGTGGAAAACTGTTTGGCAGTTCTTCAGTAAGTTAAATATAATTACCATGTGACATAGCTATTTTGATCCTGGGTATATTCTCCAAAGAATTAAAAACAGATGTTCAAACAAAACCTTGTACATGAATGCTCATAGCAGCACTATTCAGAATAATAAAGATGATGGAAATAACCCAGGTGTTGGTTAACTGATGAATGGATAAACAAAATGTGTTATATCAATATAATAGCATATTACTCAGCCATAAAAAGAGTGAAGCCCTGATATAAGCTATAGCATGGATAACTTTGAAAACATTATGCTAAGTGAGGGTTTAACCTGTCCATAAAAAGCCACATACTGTATAAATCTGTGTATAGAAAATATCCAGAATAGGCAAATTTGTGGAGACAGAAGGCATATTTGTGGAGGGCTTGTGGGTAGGGAGGGATAGGTAGTGACTATCGAATGGGTAGGAAGGTTCCGTTTGGGGTAATGAAAGCGTTCTGGAACTGGATACTGATGAAGGTGGCACAACATTATGAGTACACTAACTGTACACTTTAAAGTAGTTAAAATGGTGAATTTTATGTTATGTGAATTTTACCACAACAAAAAGTGAATTATAAAAAAATTGCCCTATCAAGTGGATCGTGTACTTTTCAAGTTTAATTTTTTATTAAGGTACAAATATCTTTCCAAATATTTGTAACAGGTGGTATTTTATCTTAAAATCTAAGTGAATAAATAGCTGAGGGCTCTTTCTCATGTATTACATGTGATAACACACAATGATAATTAATTCGCTTGGTCTGTTAGCTCAGTAAATGCTATAATCTTACCACCAAACAAGAAATACTGTAAGTGTATAAAAGAGTGTGATTTGGATCATACAATTAAGCCTAATTATGTGTTCACTTTACTGAATTGTAAAAAAGTTTTGCTATACTCTGTGTCATAGATTTGGAGCAGCTGTTTCCACACTTGTCACCCACAAATGGTAATTTCCATCTCTAAGTCTTTGTGTCAGAAAAGCCCTAGACCTGAGTGACATCAATATAATAGGTCACCACACTGATTCTTAACTTTTCTGCCTCATTGTGGTAAAAATTGATCAAACTCGGAGGGGCCGTCCTCACCCAGCAGCCTGCTTTGAAAGAGCAATCATGCTCTCCAAGCTCCAGCGGCACAGCCATTGATTTTAGAATCAATGGTTCATCAGGGCAACGCTGGGGCTCTGATTGACAGCAGGGAAACAGGTTAGAACATTTCAGACTTTATAAAATACAAACAAGTAAACATTAAATTACATACAATCACATCTGCTCTGCCTGCTTGTTACTTTAGGATTTAGCTTGAGGCAGACATGAAATGTCTGACATTCAGCTTCAGAAATTTGAAAGTCAGCCAGATGTCCTGACCTTGTAGCCCAACCCCCAAAATTCCAGTTGAAACTCAAATGTTGATTTGTTCTTAAGGCTTCTTTCAGATATTGCATTTTACAAATTTTAGCGGTTCTCAAGAGCTGGGATCCTAGGTCGTGGGCTTAGGGAAGTACATCCCCAGAACACTCACAGCGAAGAGTTCATCGTTGTTTTACAGGCAACAGCTTGACAAACGCTAAGCGTGTATGCTGTAAGGGTAGGTTAAACATGTTGGGATAAATGCCAAGTCAAGGTTTCATCTCATAATTAAGTGATAAGGTAGAAATAAGGACTTTTTCAAAGTAATATGGATTTTTAGATTCAATTATACTATGTATTGGGATATTTATTCCTTGTACTTGTTTCTAAGCTTTGTCTCTCCTGGCCTCCTGCACATGTTTTCTCTGATCCTTTTAACTGGAATCACCTGTCAAAAATAGTGGCAAATAAGAGGGTGTCCTTAGTCCTTCTGTCAGTGTTTTTGGCAGTTACAGTGTGTTTCATTTTGATTTTGGAGACGTCTCTAATCCTGAATAGCTAAAATTCTAGCACACTGCACACAATTTGTACTTAACTTTCTTTGTACCTTTGTTTTTTTGACAGATGGCTGCTGCCAAGAATCAGCTTGGGTGGGGAGCTAAAGTTCCAAGAAATATAAGAATTGCATGCATAGCTAATATCCCTTAGGTGTATTCCTGCTCTACACATGATATACAGAGACCCGAGCCAGAGCTCCTGCCTTCTGGGATGGCCTTTCCAATGATGGCTTTGTCTCTTGCCTGAGTCCCAGGTCCCTAGTCTGTAAATCAGACATAATTGTGTTTGTCATCCCCTTTACTTCGCCAGGGGATTTTAAGGATTGCAAAACCACATAGCACTTGACAATATAAAATGCTTTGGTAATGGTTAAAATGAAGAACGACCTTGTCCTGCCAATGAGTAATTTACTCCCAGGGAGTCAGTTAGGCATCTGGGATGTGAATTAACTCTCTCAGGCCATCAGGGCACTATTTTCAGCTGCGTGCTAGAGGGCATGAAAGAATAAACGATTTCCACGTGAGGCCAAAGTGCTTCTGCCCTTTCTACTATGCCTACATTTTTAAAGTAACTAAAAATTTACTAGGAGATATTAGACACTCTTGGAAAATACTCAAAATTAAATCTGGAAAATTATCCCAGTCTTATACATCATTGTAGAAGTAACCTTGAATGTTTATCCTTTTAATATAATAAACTAAAATCTTTTCATATCGGGCTCTCTCTCTGAAGTCAACCTCAAAGACTAGAAGCATGAATACATCACAATTGTCCTTTACAGCTCATTATAACTTTATGAATTATGAATTTATGCAAACTTTTTATTCTATTGAGAAATCAATTACCATTTTGTAGTGATGTGTGTTCTTTAAGTTTACAACTTATTTTCTAAGTTAATAATTAATTTGTATTAGTTTGCTAGAGCTGCTGTAACAAAGTACCACAAGCTGGGTTGCTTAAATAAAAGAAAGACATTGTCTCCTCGTTCTAAAGGCTAGAAAACCAAGATCAAGTTGTTGGCCAGACTGGTTCCTTAGAGGGCCACGAGGAAGAAATCTGTTCCAGTCCCCTCTCCTAGGTTCAAGTGCTTTGACAGGCATCTCCAGCCTTCATTAACTTCTGCTATATCTCCTTGACCTCTGCCTTCATCTTCACATGGTACTCTCTCTGTGTCTGTGTCAAAATTTCCCCCTTTTATAAATATGCCTGTCACATTGGTTAGAGGCCCACCTTACTCCAATATGATCTCATCTTAATTTAACTGATTATAATCTGCAGCAAATCTATTTCCAAATAAGGTCACATTCTGAGGTACTGAGGGTAGGACTTCAACCTATGAATTTGGGGGGTGGGAGCACATAATTCAACCCATAAAACAATTTCATTAAATACAAATCAAATTTATTCAACCAACAAGAAATAAGTGTTAGAGTCTCTAATGTATTTTTAATGCCATATTCATACTTAACAATCTTCATGGCTTTTTAGATATCGGTCCTATCTCTTTTCACCTTTGACTTTAAATGTCTGTAGTGGGGCAATTGCTTTTACTCAGGTATCTTACAGGTGCTCTTTCATATCTTTTCTAGAGTAATTTCCACATTTTTAGGGTCCTCGATTCCATTACCATTGTTTGGATTACCACCACATGCATATGTTTTGTATCACCCGTTTACTGCAAAATTCATAAATGTTAGACATCCAGGCACCTGAGTCTGTGGCTTTAATCTGAGTCTGCCTGGTAGTAGATCTGTGACCTTGGCCAAGTGAGTTTCCTGACTGGTCAAGTGATTCTTAATATTTCTAATAGGGTTTCAGAGAGGACTAATTAGTATACCAAAAATACAGTTGGTAAAGCTGTTAGCATAATGCTTCAGGCTTAGCAAATGCTCAGATAATTCACTTGCTCTCACTTTAGGATTCAAAATGACTTAGTGGTATTTGCAAATTGAAGGGAAAACAATGGAGGCCTTTCTCAGGGCCGTTCAACAAAATTACATAAGACTGTGCCAATGTTTTTCTAGGTTAGGTTGCTGTAGCAAAGGACTCTCCCCAAAATGTAAAGTAGTTTAGTCTTATAATATATAAGGTTTCTTTGTGGTATTCTTTTTGATTTTTTCCCTTGTTTCTGTTTTGTATTAGCTACTTGTCAAAGTAATTCAGCTCCTGCCCCACATTTCTTCCTTCTTCCAGAATTCAGGCTCAAAATGGAGCCTGCAGGCCTATCTAGACCATGCTATTCTTGTAACAAAGGAAAGGAGACCAAAACAAGGTCTGTAATGGCTCTTAAAGCCTCTGCTCACAACTGGAGTGTTCTCACTTCTACTCAAATTCCATTTCCCAAAGCAAATCATTTGGACCAGCATAGTGCCTGAGGTTGGGAAGTACATCTTCCCATAGAAAGGCACTGCAAGTCGCATGATAAAAAGTGGAAATGTATAATCTTCTAATAGGGAAGGAGGGAGAAAATAATTTGGAATATAATACAATCTATCCCAAAGACCACCCCCCTAGTTCTAACATCTGAAAAACAGCAGCATTAGTATTTTTCTCCCTGTAGATTTACTTTTAAAATTTCAACCCATGGGTCTATTTTGGCTATTGTTATTGTTTCTAATCTCCTGGAAAACCATAATAATTGTAACCTGAAGTGACTAATATTAGTAGCCTTCATCAAAGGCTTTTTGAAACACATCTAGTCAGTATACTTTTATCCATATGCATGTTTAATCTCTCCGAACTCTCCAAACCAATATAATATGCAGATTAATTTTACCTTTTCTGTAATTTATACGCAGATATTTAGGGGTCTGTTAGACATCTTTTATTTCTGCCTACTTAGGAAAACTTTTCAGCTTCTTCTGGTAAAAATAAACCTTTTTTTGTTTTGTTTTGTTAATTACCCTTTAAGCATTTTCAGTCCCCATGTCTCAGTTGGTTATTCTGTGCTGTAAAGTGTCACAGTAATTGGTTCTTGGGTGTGTATATCAAACAGGCTGAGCTAAACAGAACCAGTAGGTGTGGGCCAGACAACTTTGACAGAAACTACGGGGAAAGACAATCCCTCTTTTTCATGGGGTTTATGAAATACGTGGATTCATACCTGCAGCTATTGGCAACTATCTGACCACCATGAAGATACAGCGTATCTGAATTCTCCAGAGCAGAGAAAATAATTTCTGACAGTTGAAGAGAAAAAGAAAGTTTTAGAAGTATTGTTTAAGCATTCAGATACAACCTTAACAACAAGTTCAATCCCCTGGATTTGTGACCAAGACATTTCTCCTTTTGCTTGAACTTGTTTGAGTTGGGTTTCTGTCGTTTGCAACCAAAATAGTCTTGACTCATATATACAATTTTCTGGACTCTTCAGGACTAGCAGGGAGATACGAGTATATGATTTCTTTCTGTTTCCCTTTCATTTTCCTCTTCTGTAAAAGTTTTCAGACTTGTATAGAACTATTGTTTTATTCATTCATTCGACATCAAATTAGTTTAACCAAGGATTATTATATAAATCTGCCTTATGACAAGAAACATTTACTTCTGAGCTCATAACGGTAAGAAATAAAAATGATTATAACAAGGAGTTATTCACTATAAACTATTTTTAAGTTTCAAGAGATGGGGTGGCATTATGATATCAGGCAAAATAATATAATTTTTATTACTAATCTGGCTCTGCTCCTTACTAACAGTGTGACTAAGGAGAATCATTTAATCATCCATACATATTCTTTCTTCATTTTTAAAGTGGGGATAATACTTGAATCTAAGAGAGCTATTGGAGGAGTCAAATGAAATGGTAGTGTTTGTGAAAAGAATTTGTAAGCTTTACAGAGATTGCTCTCATTCTTACCACAGTGCCAGCATGTAGTTCCAGAACTAGCAGCATTTGCATCTCCTGGGAGCTTGTTAAAAAAAGTCTAATTCTCAGATCCTAGCTTTACCGAAAAACATTTTTGAGGATGGACCCAGGAATCCATGTTTTAAGAAACTCTACAGGGGATCCTTGTGAGAGCCACAGCTTGAAAATCATCACCTTAATATTATTGTACAAATGAAAGAAGCAGATCACCTGAATACCTACTTCGGTGAGGAAGATTCAGTGAACTATGAGAGGAAGCCCAGTTATCAAAAATCTGATCTAACCACGAAGGTAACGGACACAGGTTGAAAAATTTAATACATACTATAATGGCAAGTGAGATAGAAATCCCTATATGTTTAATTATCATAAAAGTGATACGAAATTAAAAAGAAAGGATCATTATGCGCTACATTTTTCTCAGAGCAATGGATAGTTTGGGAATAAGTTCCCCAAAGTATGGGTAGAATTTGGGTAAGTTAAGTGAATGGGAAGAATTCCAGATGTGAGAATTAGGGCAAAAAAACAACAGGCGGGCAAGACCAGGAGTAAGCACAGCATGACTAGAGTCTAGAGTGCTGTGGGTGAGAAAAAAAATAAGAAAGGAGCTTGGGAAAAACTAAAAATGGCTTTTGGTGACAAGCAAAAAGAATTGGGCTTCATTGAGTCAAGCAACAAGGAGTTTATAAAGAGAGAATGCAATATTGAAAGTGCAGATAGTTTTGCCTGGATTTGAGTCCTGAACCATTACTTACTACCACTACTCACATAAATTTAACTACTCTATCGCACATGTACAGTGGGAACATAGGTACGTATAGAGTTTAGTGCTCTGTTGCAGTTACCGTAACCTACTCTGACTCATTGAAGCATGGACAGGGTTACTACGGAATCTAAAACGGCCTTTGGAAGCATTGGCTGGACTGAAGAAAGCCATCTTTATGCTAACTTTTAAAAAATGATGCCCAAAGCCACACTGCAGAACTGGACTGTCACAGAAGCTTCTGCTCCTGCCACACTGAGAATTTCCACTACATCTCTTAGCTCAAAGTCAGAACATCTCTGCTGTAGTTTGCGGTAGAAAACAGACACCTCCAGTTCTCTCTGGACTTCACTCCATTCTGGTTCAAGCTTTGCATGAATGCATGTGAATGATGTCTGAAACCTTGGCTGGAATCCGGTCTGGGGAATGTGGCATTTAGCTTTCCCACCTCCAAGCCCAGGAAGGCACACTAGGAAGAAGATGAAATGTTGAAGGAGTCAATCCACATCATCATTTCAAAGTGACTGTGCGGATTAGATGAGCTTTGTGTGTCAGCCTTCACCACAGTGACTGAGATGTAGTAAATGCTCAGCCAATGGTAGCCTACAAAAGAGTTTAGGATCATAGATTTGAATAAAGAGAAAACAGAGAAACGGAGCAATTTATGAGGTAATCGCTGTAGTTTAGAATAGAAGAAATAATGGCAAAGAATGAAAATGAGAATTGTAAATATGAACAAGAGGATAGGTATTTTTGCTATTTCAAAGGCGTCATGAAGAGGATTCTATGACAGCATGTAACTGCTAGTTCCCAAGTTCATTGTTTAGGTTGCTAGTGATTTTCAGTATGTCTACTTGTTTTATTTTAACATGCATATTAGAAAGGGAATACAATCTGTTTCAGAAAGAAAAAGTAGTTGTCCATAGACTTCTTGTGTTCTCAGACCCAATATCCTTAGGGCAGACATCGGAAGAGTCTGTGGCAGCTTAGCATTCTCGGAAAGAGTAAATCTCAATAAGTATGTTCTAGGTGGTTCTTATGCAATGTCTGAGAACCTAAAAAGGTATTTACCTGGAGCCAGGAATGAAATCAATATGCTGGTTTTTATTTCTAAGCTCAAAATCTCACCATGTGAAAGTAGAGGACATTAGTGGTGAGCACCTTAGGCCTATTTTCTGCAAGACATTTATTTCCCTGAAAAATGATCACTGGCATGACCAAAGAATGTGTTGACTCCGAATGCTCAGTAACATGTCTAGCTTAACTAGGTTATAAACTCTTCCAGGAAGCCAGTAATAGAGTTCTCAGTGCTTTCTTACAATTTACAAGGGGAAACAATCATTCACTTAGCACCTTGTTCCTGGACTTAGTACATGAATAATGACCCTTTTTTTCTGATCTCTAGCCAGGGTCTTTAGCTCTCAATCTTCTGCTGGCTTCTGTTCATAGCTCACTCTCTCCTCCCTTCCCTCCCCCCTTTTTTTCTGCTCACTTACAAACAATGCAGGCTAGTTAGTTCAAAACTCTTATTGATCACTGATTTCTGCTGGTTTAAAGTGATGGATTAGCCAGTGTAAAATGACAGTGCATTTGGTTACCCAGAGAAGGATACTGATTCCTAAGGCAGTATATTCAAGGCTTATTTGAGGTTATTCTAACCTCTAAACCCCTGAGTATGTGGTTCAAATTAGAATGTTTTAGTTTCGTTTTTTCATTTAAGAGCATTTACTTTAAAAGCAATGAAAAATGAATTTTCTGCTTCCGTACATGTTTTTCTCTTATCCATAGGAAAATGCAGTCAGAATTAGTTTAATAATCAACATTTTAGATGTGATGGGAAAGATAAGAACATGTTTACCTTACATCAATAAATCATTATTAAATGTAGTTATAAAAAAACATAAAAATATGAACAAGA
The DNA here is from genome assembly GCF_054644295.1 of Miniopterus natalensis. Classification (NCBI taxonomy): domain Eukaryota; kingdom Metazoa; phylum Chordata; class Mammalia; order Chiroptera; family Miniopteridae; genus Miniopterus; species Miniopterus natalensis. The sequence goes on from NC_142081.1 coordinate 145,861,768, forward strand.
AAACACTTATTGAGCACTTCCTATTAACAGGTATGGGGGGCACTTTAAGAATATTTTCCCCAATTATTCCTTTTAACAATCATATATGTTAAAGACTGTTTAACTGGCAAGCAAACTGAGGATTAGAGGCTTCAAAAAACTAGGCCAATGTCACACCCATGCAGCTAGGAAGAGCAGTGCAGGGATTCGAACCAGGCAGCCTGATCCCAGGTGCAGGGAAAACTGACGGGTGTGTACCTTGCGGACTAAGATCTTAATTTCTTCCTGCTAATATGAAACAGATTCATATGATGTTTCTTTGGAAAAGCAAATACTAAATGTCACAACAGATGGAATGCTAGTTTGTTGTCTCATTCTGCCCTTTGAATGTTTCAAACTGCTATTTCTGGCTTCAAAACTTCAGTTAGGAAAGTCGAAACGAGAAACAGTGAATGAGAAATAATGGAGAGAAACACAAGGGGCGAGTCAGAAAGACAAATTCAAGTTGTTTTTCAATAATGAAATGAAAAATGTTTGCTACTTATCTCTAAACCACTTTTTAAATTACAAGAGTTTCTAAAATTTTTATTGAAATTATTGGGGTGATATTGGTTAATAAAACTATATAGGTTTCAGGTGCACAATTCTATAACACATCATGTGTGTATTGTATTATGTGTTCATCACCCAAGGTCAAGTCTCCTTCTGTCACCATTTATGCCCCTGTGCCCTCTTCTACCTGCCCCCAGCCTCCTTTCCCTCTGGTAATTACTATATTGTTGTTTGTGTCTATGAGGTTTTTGTTTTGTTTTTTTCTTTTTGCTTAATTTCATCACCTTTTTAACCCAGCAACCCACCCCCCCTCCCCTCTGACAGCTGTCAGTCTAAGAACAAGGGTTTTAAGGGAAAAAAATATTTGTTTGTCCCATTCTTTATGCAGATTTTTTATAATATGTGTTGTGATATCTACATGTAATATATATAATGTGTATATATAATGCACTATATATATGTATTGCTTGCATATACAGAATCCAGAGACTCAGCTGCCATTTCTTTACTTTTCTTTCCTTCTATTCATATTTAACCAAACAGAGTGAGAAAGTGGTTGTTTGTGGCTAATGAACTGTCCAAGACCTCTAGCCAAGTGGATGGGATGTCCACCTTGCTCAACACTCCTAGAAGTCTAATGGATTCTTCAAAACAAAAAGGTGCATGAGCTAACAGCCTGCATCTTAGGCTTCATCCCACCAAATGATTGTCATAAATTCTAGTGGTCACTATCAGAGAAGGTATCTATGCAACTTCCCTGTGATTTCTTGCCATGTCCAGGTTTTACAACAGCTTATGGCAGCTCAGTGAGCTAAAGGCTTTGTCTGATTAAACTGTACACTTCTTTTTGTCTTTTTTTTTCTCTTTTGGTCCAACTTATGACAGTGAAACCAGCCTGAAGGGCCCAGCCTGGCAAGGTAAATTCCCAATGATTTATGCAATGTCACTTTCTTGATGATTAACCTGAATAAATCATGCTGGTATTTTCAGCAGTGATATGAGCTGCCCTTTATATTCTTATCAATTTTCAGGGCAAGAAGAAATTAGCCCAGTCCTGTCATTGATCTTGTGAGGAAAATTGTACCTCACAGCAGGGGTTCTACTGATAAACAATGAACACTACAAATAACTTTTCAGCTTACTTTTAATCAATAAAGCTTCTCACGATGCATTATTCTAGCAATCGGTCTAAATCACTGTGCCTATAACTGTTGTTTTCAAAACCTTTTAATCTAATTGGAAAATCTTTCTTTGTACTAGTAATAAACACTCACTAAACTGTCTACACCTAATTGAGCTCCAGTAATTTATGGGTGCTCCCTACTGTTTTTCCCCTCTTTAATCAGACAGACTGCTTTATGTCTTCAACTAATGAAATCTAAGAATCCACCCAGTAGATCTCATCAAATGTCACTAGTGAATAAATCTTCATTAACACTGGCAGGTTCCAAACCTGGTCTCCATCTCAATTTAATTACCATCTCACAACTGTACTCTTGTCAGGTGGCAAACACCTTTCCTCCGTTTTGTTTTGTTTTAAAGAACGTGCCTTCACCACCAGATTACTTGAAAAGCACAGCCCTCTGGCAACAAGTCTGGGGCAGCCCCAGGAGTGGAAGCAGAGCAGACTCACTAGGACAGTGGAGACTGTGTCTCCTGGCCCTGGGCATGGCTTCTGTTTCTGCCTCCTTTGCAACTTTTCCTACTTCTTACGCTTGTAAGAACACACTTCTATCGATTCCCTCATGGTGTTCAAACAGGTAAGTTAATTTACACTCCCCAAAGTGAGAAAGGAACAAAAGATAAACTAAAATACTGTTTAGAGGAATAGAATATTCACATGATAGCGGTTTATTCCAGTCGGAATGTTTTCTTGGGAAACCGACTAAAGTCAGAGAAAATGGAGCTGGTTGGTACCAAGCCGGGAGGATTGTCACAAAGCTGGTACTCACCAGTGACGAACCAGATCCACTGGAAGGTCTCCATGAACTACATCCGCCTTAAACCGATGGATCACTTATTTCCCTGAACTGTTCTCAGAAACACTCACCAGTCAGGTTTACTGTGAAAGTTCCTTTTCATCCCATCTGCTTCTTTTTAAACATGTCCTTATATCACTTATATAATGCCAAGAAAGTATGCCACCCACAGTGACTTGGGTACATTAAAATTAATAAGAGATAAATGGATGCTGACAAGCAGGAGCTAGATTAATAGAGAAACCAACAATATTGGCCACAAGAGCTAGTCTAATTACTCGTTAACATATACTTATGTAGCTTTAACCATATGCCAGGTATTCTCCTAAGCCCTCCACAAATTTTAATCCTAAAACAACTCCAAAAGGTTGCTCCATCAATAAATGAATAAATAAATTAATTAATATTTTCCAGCTGAGGGAAATGAGACAGAAAGTTTAAGAATCTTTCTAACGCCCTAACCAGTTTGGCTCAATAGTTAGAGCATCGGCTAACCTAAGGGTCCTGGGTTCGATTCTGGCCAAGAGCATGTACCTCGGTTGCAGGCTCAATCCCCTGCCCGATAGGTGCGTGAGCGGGAGGTGACCAATCAATGTGTCTCTCTCACATCGATGTTTCTCTCTCTCTCTCTCTGAAAAACAATGGATTCAAAAGAAAAAAAAATCTTTCTAGTCTTGCCCAGCTAACTAGTGATAGAATTGGAATTTAGGTCAGGGAGACAGGCTTTGGAGTCTATGCCTTCTTCCCTATATTATGCTATCACTTTGCACAACTGAGTTATCTGACTTGAGTCTGAGTTCCGTAATGTGGGGCAAAAATGAAGCATAGTGATATGTTAGGAAATACATTTCCCCTGGTATTCAGTTACAAAAATGTGTCCTAGCATTTGTTCCAGAGAATTCTAGTTTCCCACAATGATTATCCAAAAAGAATCAATCTGATGGTTCAGTGCATTGGGGAACTTAACCCATCTTACAACGTCCTTGGAAATTCACAAATCACAGCAGCAGGCTAGAAGCTATGAGAAGATGTACAGTGTAGACACAAGAACAACTGGGTGTAACTAGTGTTTGCACACCTACTCAACAGCAAAACAAGTTTCCTGAAAGACTCACTAAAATTTGCGGAACTGATGACTTACCATGAGTCATCTTTATGGATACGTCATATTAAAGTCTCGTTTAATGTGTGTCCTTATAAGAGCACTGAATAGTACTTGGCATTTCGTTGACACAAGTAAAACAAAAATAATATACTAAACATTTATTTTTCTAACTTTTTAAAGAATTAAATGTTTAGCACTAAACTGTAGTGTGTTAAAGATGGTCCTGGGGGAGTCAAAACTACATACTTTCTGTGGTCACTAGATCTGATGAAGATGGAATGCAGGAGCCACCTGCCACAATTTCTAAGACTATGACTTATTTTTGTTTCAGATTATTAGTCAGTTGCTCCCCAACTGAGATTTTGGAAAGCACTTAACATAGCCTGAAATTGTATTTTAAAATGGGATATAGCATTGGGTCAATTGCTGACCCCCAAAACCTTGATTTTTAAAAATTTTTTATGTAGACTTCTCTATCTTGGTTCTATAGACAACTTTGCTATCATGCCTAGAGTGTGTCTTTACATAAAATTGCAGACATTCTTGTTTTCTTTGTTTCTCCTTGGCTATCTTCAGTAGTTAAGAGTATGAGTTTTAGACTGGTCAGAATGTGGTTCGAAATCTAGCTCCCACTTGTTAGCTCTGGGACCTTTACATTAATAATCATTTGATTCTTGATCTATGTAATGAGAGTAACGATATAATGTGTTTCACATGGTCATCGTGATGGTTAACTGGCATGTGCTTATAAAGTATCCAATATGGTACAGAGCATCACCCAGTGACTGGTGTCTGTTCCTAATATCATAGCTTCAAACTTTAGTTTGCATAAAAAACGCTGGTTAAAGCATAGATTTCTGAGCCCCAACCCAAGAGTTTCTGATTCAGTGGATCTAGGGGGAGGCTGAGCATCTACATTACTAATAACTTCCTAGGTGATGCTGACACTGTTGGTTTGAGGGCCACATTTTGAGAATCCCTCCCACAGAGTAACTGACAAATGTTCTATAAAAAGAGGAGCTGTCCAAGTGATCACATTGTGTCAGGTACATGCACCAGAGGCGTGTAACAGATACACATACCACAGACATTTAAGAAAAGAGCCTTTAGGCAGAGTTATTGTCTTAACCTAGTATTAGCCAAGAACAGGATTCATGAAGAGGTATATAAAAGTTTTTTTTTAAATCCTTACCTGAGAATATTTTTTTCATTGCTTTTCAGAGAGAGTAGAAGGGAGAGAGAGAGAGAGAGACATCGATGTGAGAGAGACACATTGATTGGTTGCCTCCCGCATGCGCCCCTAACCGGGGCCAGAGATTGAGGCTGCAACCCAGGTATGTGGCTGGGACCCTTCAGTCCACGGGCCGATGCTCTAGCCCCTGAGCCAGACCGGCTAGGGCTATAGAAGTCTTCTGAAAAAAATAAACCTCTAAAGAGGTTTATAAAAGTCTAGGCTACACTGGTCTTGCATTGGCCTGGGATGGTTTTCATCTTCCAAAAAGAGTATGGCTTTCAAGCTGAATGCTAAGTAGCAATGTTTTGTTTCATTGTTGTTTTGTATCAAAACATAATGAGCACATTTTACGTTTCTCCCAGGTCTGTCTCAATGGTATGTTAGGATGATTCTCCCCTAAAAGTTATCCAATGTGAAGTAACACTCATGAGTCACTGGGGGCCCCTGAGCGTGCAGCCTGGACTAGGGTCATTGTGCAGGTCATCGTTTTCAGCTTAGAACAGATGGAAGCAGCTAGAGGAAATGATAGACAGAAGGAGAACAGATTTCATTACACCTTTTGAGTTAATATTGATCTGGGAAAAATACAATGATTTCAGTTTGTCCTAATAACTGAGAAAACCTTCCTAATTAGAGGTAATGTTCAAAAAGTGGTTTTCCCCCCAAATTCCTGCGCACCTACCATCTGCTACTGATAAAGGGCTGGCAATTAAGGGATGTTAAGAGTAAGTTCTAATTACCTTCCCACCCCTGCCTCTTGTTCCCTTGCCGCTCATTGATAGCCTAATTGAAGCTCAAGCGCGAATCGCATCTTCAGCTGAATGCCGGCTCCTTCTGCCTGAATGTGCAGAAATCAACGTAAAGTCAAAGTTGCCCTCTGGTAAGTATCTGCTGTTAAAAATATGTTGCTATGCTTCTCAGTTTTTCCGAGTCTGCTCATCCTATTTCACCTGTATTACTCTGAGTGTGGCAGCAATCGCAGTTCTAAATTTAATTCCCCAAGAGTGGTACTTGTCAGTCCTCCTCTTTGGTAAATTTGATGATGCAGTGGGAGTGGCAGCTTTTGTCACCAAGCCCTGTGTGTGGAGACCTATGTGGTCATATTCTATCGGCGTCACCTCTTCTTTTATATATCACAGAAATCAATTTCAGAATCTCTATTTTCAGTAGAGACATTGCACTTTCTGTGCTTGGGTGTTGCCAGTAAGGAATAGAAAAGAAGGGCAGTATTATTTCGGAAGTTATTCACGACTGCTGAGTCTCTGGTTGTATTGGAATAAGAGCTTGTCTGCCCTTCTAATGCCAGGTGAAAACTATGACATTCAGACTCCATGTTGCTATGGTGTCTTTTGGAGGAGAGATTGCACTGACCTGGAAAAGTACTAAATCATTGTTTCATTGAGGCCATTATAAATATATCTTTACAAGTGGTGCCTAGAATCCACAGAAGATCCCCAAATATCTGAGTCCATGAAATTTATTTATATCCAGCATCTGTTCAATTTTTTTCCCAGTAATTATTTTAGCAAAAACTAAAGAGCCAGATTCTTATAATTTTTCACTTTATCACACAATTCAAAAATGCATGAAAATATAGGCAGTCTCTTTTCATGGAGTACTTATAGGATCAAAACCATATGCTATTCTTATTTGGGATAATTATAAATCTTTAAACATTAAGTGCAGTCATCTTTAAAACTGATATTCACTCCAAAACAAATAATTTAATGTGAATAACTCAGCACCTAGAATGTCTATGTACAAAACAGTTAATGAGGTTTTTGCATGGATCCACGCAAACAATTGCAAATGGCTTTCATGTGTTTGCATAATAAAGTAGACTATGAATTAATACATTATTTTTTTAAATTTAAAATAGCCCCCAAGGACTTGTTACTGTTAGGACTTCAAAATCATGCAGTCCAGTAATTCTCAAGCTTGACTATGCATTATAATAAGCTTTGAAATTAAAGCATATATACCTGAGCCACAGGTATACATGAATAAGAATCTGAGGTTTTTATTTACTGTATCTTCCATAGGAACTTGACACATACATTTTTAGATGTTTCCCAAGTCATTCTTCTGGGCATCTGTATTAGTTTCCTAAAGCTGCCATAAAAAAATATCCTAAACTGGGTGGCTTAATACAACTGACATTTATTCCCTCACAGTTCTGGAAGGCAGGAGTCACAGAGCCGTGCTCCCTCTGAAAGCTTTGAAAGGGAGTAATCCTTGCCTCTCCTGAGCGTCTGGTGTGTGGGGCAATCGTTGGCATTCCTAAACTTACAGCTGCATTGCCCCATCCTCTGCCCCCACTGTCACATGGTCTTCTCCCCTATTCGTCTCTGTCTCTCCTTATAAGGACACCAGTCTTTGGAGTTAGGGCCCTAACCCAGAACAAGTTTATCTTGATTACATCCACAAATACTTTCTTTCCTAATAAGGAAACATTCACAGGTACTGGGGTTAGGAATTAAACATATTTGGGGGAGGGGAGGTGACATAATTCAATCCACTAAAGCACCGGCAGTGGAAAAAAGTACTCATCTACTTTCTCTAAAATCCACTGACACTATTGAGTTTAAAATAGAAAAGGTAAGGAAGTTAGAGTAGCTATCTATTACTCTATAAAAAATTACTCCCCAAATCACTATAGTGAAAGTCTTGAACTTTGGTGTCCTTCAGAGTCTCAGGATATCATTCATTTTATTAATTTGGAGTTCACTGTGTGTCAGGTGCCAGGTGATGGGGAATTTTTTATAGTCTTTGTGCTTAGAGAACATACAGATAGGTGGAGGAGGTAAAATAATAAATAGAAATTGACCAGAGAGGTTCACAACATGCTACTACAGACATAAACATGGGCTACCGTGGGCACATAGGAGTGCGTTAACTTTGTCTGAAAGAAGAGGCCAGGGAGAAGTAAGGAAAGTCTTCCAGGAGCAGGCAAATATTAACCCCCAGGCCTGACTGCTAGCCAGTAGTTTCTTGCTATAATGTCCCAACGTACAAGCACCAAATCCAGTGCAGCCAGAAGAATTTCCTAGTGACTTCACATGTGCTTGACCTTCTTTGTTCGCAACAAGCCAGAGAAAACATACACTTAGTTATTCCCACTTGAGAGCAAGGGCCTGTGAATTCAGCCTCAGCCTAGTCGAGGCTCAGTGGTCCGTTGAGACATACTATTGGGTTTTTCTAAAACCTGGGTACCGTGTGTGACAACTCATGCCGATCAGTCCTTCCTGGTCCTGTTTTGAACCATCTGACTTATAATTTTCTGTGTCACTGTTCCCAGTCCATGTGTATCAAGAGGACTAGGTAATGGGCAGATACTAACACCTTTACGCATTACCACAGGGGGGAAAGGAGAGTGAAGAGGTGTTGCGACAGAAGGAATTACAAGTGCAAAATCTCAGAGCTAAGAAAAGCATGGCTCTTTTAGGGACCATGCTGCCAGTTCTTCAGGAGTGGATTTTGAAACGCAAGAGTGGAGTTGAAGTGGAAAGCAGGGGCCAGGCCATAAAAGGACTTAGACGTCACACTGCGGAGTTGGAACCTTTCTTTTCCTTAGGCCAATGGGGAGCTGTTGAAGAACTTTAAGAAAACAATGTGTCGATGCATAATTCACCTTTTTAAAAAAAGAAATATCACCCCAGTGACAATGTGAAAAGTGAACTTAAGAGGGCAAGATAGGAGTCTTGGAAACCATTTAGGGAGTTGTTACCATAGTGGAGTGCAAAATGATGACGCCATAATTCAAGGTGTTGGTGCGGGGTGGGGAGGGGGGACAGACTCAGGAGATGGAATGGTAGCACTTAGTGGCTAATTGGACATGAGGAGTGACTTAGGATAATGATGTTGCCGCCCTTCCTCCTTCATCGTTCATCAAAGGACGTTTCTGTAACACTGTTACTTTCCTGTGTTTTATAGCTCTTCACCAAAGCTTGCATTTCTCCATTACCTTGTAAAAAGCCTGAAAATGTTCACCCATTTATAATGGATTTTATTGTCAGTTCCTAAGCGAGAAAAAACAAAATGTATCTTTAAACAAACTATCACATTACTTTCCAGTAAAAAACCCTGGACATAATACTCACATATGTACAAGAATACAATTTTTCATCTTTTGTGAAAGGGCTTTATATATCTATTTCAGTGGAGCCTTGAACTAAAAGAAATCTAAAGAAAAGAAGTGCTTTAAATCTTTTTATGCTTAACCCTAAATTAACTAGAGTTTTCTCTTTATATCAATATTCATTGTTGAAATCTTATTAAAATTAAGTTATTAATCCCTTGTTTTACCAACTACATCATACCAAACATAATTTTTTGAGGAGTCAAGGTATTTTTTGTACCCTTTGGTCATTATAATAAATATCAGTGATTAATCATTCTGTATTCAGTAATGGCTTTAATGACTTGATTCATTAAGCATACCAAAGAAAGGGTAAGATCAAGATTCTTTAAGGAAAGAATAACCTAGTATAGAAAATAGCACAGTTTCAAGGAGGAGACTGTAGAGCTACCTTTCAGGAACACTATTGAATTTAGACAGGGTGGGGAGGTGCATTTCCATTTATGGATGTAGAGGGGGCTATAGTCCAAAAGCCTTAAAGAAAATTCAGAAGAAATATGATGAAAGGAAAAAGAATGCCCAAATCTGCTGTCTCCTAGAGGGGCGGTGCCAGCAGGGCAGCTTCTTGCATGCATTGCTTCAAGACCAGGCCAGTGTGGCCCGGCAAGAGCTGAAGTTCTATCTGAGGAAAATCAAGGCCCAGGAAGGCAAATAAATCTTCTTTCCTCCTATCTTAGCCCCTGAAATAAAGGTGTTTATTCTAAAAAAAGAAAAGAAAAAAGAAAAAGAATAGACATACCCAGTCTGTTCAAGGAACAGCAAGGAGGTGGGCATGGCTAGAACTGAGTGAGAAAGGAGAAGAGGTGCAGGGATAAGGTCTGAGAAGTGCACATCTGTGCTGGTTTTAAAACATGACTCCCAAACTGTGGGACACTCTTCCCATGAGAAGTGGAGCCTGGGTCTCTTCCCTTGAATCAAGGCCTGGTGACTGATGGGCCAATATAGTTGAAGCTGTGCTGTGCAGTTTCTAGGTCCGGACCGTAGGAAATGGGCACCTCTCTTACTGTTGGTTGGGATGCTTGCTGCCAGGCTGTGAGAAGCGCAGGCCGTGTGGAGAGGCTATTGGGAGTTCCCAGCTAACAGCCCAGCCACCATCAAATTTAAGTGCATGAGAGAACCTGAGAGAGAACCACCTCGCTGAGCCCCATCCACCCCAGAACCATGAGGGGGAATAATAAAGTGATCACTGATTTCCATCCACTAATTTTGGGGATGATTTGTTAAATAACAATAGATAAGTAATCAGAGCACTGGTTTTAATATCCAGTAAAACTTTTTAGGCCTTGAATGGCAGAGATGGCCAAATTCAAGCTGAAGATTGATTTGATTTAAATTACATATTAAAAGGATCACTGTAAGTGATGATTTGATAAAACAAAGGGTAAGGGGTGGAAACAAGGAAATTAGGCCATTGATGTGAGGTGTGAGTTCACAGAGGTTTGGGGGCAGTGAAATGGGTAAGAACCAGTCACAGTCAGCATTTATCTTAAGGAAGAAATAACAGGGTTTCCTGAAAACGTTGATGTGGTTATGTTCTGTTTTCATATGCGCATTCTCCCAGGAGTAATCTTTATTTATAACCATTTTTCTCTTGGTGTAGAGCAGGGCATATACATAATTTTTTTCTTGTTTCAGTCTATGTATTAACATACGTGAAGGGAATGTTGGAACAGCACACACTTACTGTTTCTATACATCCTACTTCATTCTACAAAACCCATTTCACCTGGTCACTGGTGGCCATTTTTACAGCTTTCTTTAAATGTTCACAAATAAGTACTCCCTCTTCCCTCTTTGTTTAGAGTAAGATAAGTGAGAATTAGAGAAACAGTGGACTAGATATTACCTGAAGCCCACCTAGATGTTTTCATCTATCTCTCACTTTAGGAGAGATTTAACTAGATGGCTACTGTTCTCACTGCTATGCACAAAAAAATTTTATTTTAGTGAATCACCTTGTGTTATAAAAAGAAATACATGATTTAGGCCTATGGGAAGCCATGCATATTTTGTAGCAACTTCCAAATTTGTTACACTCTGATAAAATACAGTATGCCAAGTCAGCTATGCATTAAAACAAACTTTGCTGTCTGGTAATACTTTGTCCAATAAAATGATGAAAAGAATGAGCTTAGGACAAAAGGCCCCAGGGGTAAAAAAAAAAAAAAAAAAAAAGACAAAAGAAATAATGCAAAAGTAATACAAAATAATAGAGAAAGGAAGGATTCTGGGATTCTGGGTGTGAATGTCTTTAGGGAGGAAGAGCTTATGAAATTATGAGTTGTCATAAAAGTATAAATAACCAAGCCCTGTGAGACCAGCTGCTCGCAAGCTGCCCTCCAACACTCATGGGTGAGCATGTGTCACATCCATTCGAGCTCGGTTTGTCTCATTCAGTCTGAGGTTCAAACCATTCCTGTAATCATTTGCACAACTTCAAGGCAGGATTTTCCAATAAAGAGAACCACCAGTCTACCAGGGAAGGCTAGTTTGCTGGATTAGATCTAAAAATTTAAGCCATAAGACACTAAGTGGAAAGTGCCCTTCACAACCTGCATCTGGAAGCATTAATTGTGCAAAATGGGAAAGTAATATTTTTACTTGGACTTTGCATTTAAAGATAAGAGGGACTCTATCAGAATTTGTACAAAATTATAAATAAGAGGAAAAGTTGATGCCTGATTATAACAGCTGCTGGACCATGTGCAACACCATTTCGGGTGGGGTAAGAAATGAAGCATGAAAATATAGTAGAGGCACCATTAGAGAGCCACGTGAGGAATCGTGAAATTATAACCTAATTAGGCCTCTGGGAAGAAAATGCCTTGCCAAATGCAGGTATTCATCTGTTATATTCTGAAGTAATTATTCTCTTTATTATTCAAATGTATTTATTGAGAATAAACTTTGTGATGTTCATTATCAGTTAAGAAAAGTGAAGACCATAAATGGAAAAAAATTACTAGAGTTCTAGATCTTTTTCTGCCACTAACGTGTAAACCTGGGCAATTGATTACCCATCTGTTCACAGTTCCCCCATCAATAAAACTGCAGTTTAAATACCTCTTACCAGACTCCTCAAGCCCCTGTTTTGTTTTGTGTTTTAGACTGGTTCACCCTGGGCTGTAGTGGGGAAATGTAGGTGCTGGTTCTTGGTTGCTTTTGACTTGTACATGTGCATAGCATCTCGGGGGCCTCCACTCATGACAATGCTGACCACCTTCTCCAACTCATCACTCTAAGTTACAGTCTGCTGTCTCTATGAGTTAGTGGAGAGGGGGAGGTCCCCCTCTTTGTCATCCAGGTCCTTCAAATAAAACAAGACCCTAACACCAAAATAGCAGGGCCAAAAGGACTGTATTATTGAAGGATTGGGGTGCCTTACAAGGGAAATTATGTTGGAGGAGGGCAAGTCCACATTATGCACTAGATGTCTTTTCCTGAGTAAGTACTACACAGCAAGAAAGCACCCTTGTGGAGTACATCTCCCGTCTTAGCCTGGCTTCCCAGCCCTCTGGTTCCACAGGACAGTGGAGGCGGGAACTAGGGAAGTGGCTTTGTGCTTTAGGCCTTTTCAGAAAGGGTGGAAAAGAGCCTTTCAGGCCCTATCGCCTGTGTAGCATTGTAAGCTGTAGTGATGTTTATCTCTTGAGCTTTTACTTCTAATGGTTACATATGTTGAATCTCCCCAAAACAAGTTTTATTCATTCATTCATTCATTCATTCATTCATTCATTCATTCACCTATGCATTTATTTTCAAGTATTAAGGAGAGTCTACTCTCTACCTAGTTAAAATAATAAACAAGTCATTTAGATTGTGATTAGTACTCTTAGAGAATGGAAATGAGTGAGAATTGCAAAGGTGTTACTTTAGGTAAGATAATCACGTTTTCTCTGAGATTTTTGTCTATGAAATTAAGATAATAATTTATCTACCTTGAAAGTTTTTGTTGAAGATTAAACAAGATAATGTGTGAGAAGTAATCAACACTGTGTGACTCAGAGTTAGCACTCAATAAATATCAGCAGCCATGTTATTTTTATCATTACTTTTTATAACAGTCTAGCAGGATGGGCAAAAAAGATACTATTTATTTCATTGTTTTTATTTCACATATGAAAAAACTGTAACTCAGAGAGGTTAAAAGACTTTTCTGTGGCTGCACAACTTGTAAATGGTAGAGCTAGGAATCAAACCCCAGATTTTTGACTATTTTCCCACACACTCTCAAATCACCTGGGAGCAGCACCTCTTTATATACCTGTGCACCTCCCTACTTCCCCATCATATCCATTCACCTTTCTACCTACTAATATTAGTCAGGGTTCTCCAGAGAAAAAGAGAGGCCAATGTAATAAATATATATAGATATATCCCTATTTATCTGCTATCCTGCTGAGAGAGATTTTTAAGGAATTAGCTCCCATGGCTCTGGGGCTGGCAAGTCTGAAATTTGTAAGGCAGGACAGCTGGCTGGAGCAAGAGTTGATGTTGCAGTTTTGAGCCTGGAGGCAGAATGCCTTCCTTTTCAGGGACCTCAGTCTTTTCTCTTAAAACCTTCAACTGCCTATATGAGGCCCACCCACATTATGCACAGTAATCTGTTTTACTCAAAGTCTACTGATTTAAATGTTAATCACATATAAAAAATACCTAAACAGCAATATATATACTGATATTGCCAAACAACTGGGCACCCCAGTCTATTCAAGTTGATATATAAAATTATCTATCTACCTATGTATCTATCTAGGAGGGCATACTACATTTTGTCATGAGCCTTACATTAAGCTATTCAATAAAAGGAAGCTCTCTATTAGTTTCAGCTATGGGCTTGGAGATACAGGCAGACTCAGATTCCTGGCAAGCATTCTTCCATGGATGCCCCTTGATAGAATGTGCCTCTTGTTCTAAATGCCATTATAAATCATATGTTATTTTAGTTACATGCACTGCAGTGGATGTGCACCGCTGTTCCAGGTATCTGGCATGAGCATTTTATTTCTTTCCCTTAAGCTCAGCTGTGCAAACCAAGTGCTTTCTACAAAATTACTTCCCACAAGCTCATTTCTAACCTTATGATATCAAAGAGACGCCAAGAGGAGAAAACTAGCCTTCCCTTTGTGTGTGAGTGTATGGGTTTCATTCTTGGGCATTCATTAAATTATATGAAACAAATATTTTGTGAGCTTGATAAAGAAGTTGGTTGCCAAAATAAGGTATTTCAGTTCCACTCATTGTTTTTGTAATAATACCTATATATTTATTATAAGGTAATAATCTGCAGTGTACACAGTGATTTATGCACATAGTATTATTTGGATTTGTGAAAATGACCACAAACTTAATATTTAATAATAGGCAGATGGCTAAATATATTTTCAACCCTTCAAAATATTTTATGAGACTTTTTTGAAGACATGGGAAACTGCTTATAAGTTTATGCAATTAAAGTAGACTTCTTTGTCTCTATTGTAACATCTCAACTGTGTAAAAAGTAAATAGACTAGAAGGATATTTACCTACACACACACACACACACATATATATATATAGTTACTATCTATAATGACTATTATCTCGGATGAAAGTAGTACGGGTGATTTTATTTTGCTTCTTTATATTATCTTTATTAAAATTAGCTTTTACTCCATACTTGTGCACTTTTATAATAATAAACATAAACAAATTTATTGTGCAAGTGCAAATAAAAGGAAAGGAAAAATCCCTGTGTACCCTAGTTCTCTGTGGTGAGCATAAGTGATGTATTTTGTGGCGTGCGCTCTCTTTTCAATGCTGTCTTTTATTCAGTAGTAAACATGGTGATATGCCCTCACCCATCCCACAGGCTGCCAAACTTTTATAGTTTAATTTAGAAGAGAAACTCTAGAAAAAATGAAATCATTTCTCAATTTCAGTTTGTACCTCTAGATCTCCACATCACGAAGCTTCTCTTAAAATTGGTGAGCGGTTTGTGTGGCTCTGGTCACGTCGTTTCCCTGCCTGGGATGTGCACAGCCTTTCCACATTCACTTTCTTCTACCTTCAAGATCCTGTACAGCAAGAAGCTCTCTTGGGTCCCTCAAGCCCAGTGTAGTCTTTTTTTCTCATATTCAGCACATCATGTGTTTATATTCATTGTAAGGGTTATCCCTCCACTGGAACCCTTGACTCCATTTCCTCTCTCTCCCATTAACTGTCCTTTATGTCCATTAATCTGCCCTTTAGATTTACCAGTGGGCCTTTGTGTTCCGCACACACACACGTTCAAGCCTCGCATGGGTGCCTTTTCAGCAGCTCACCTGTGTTATCTCTACTCCCTCCTTCTTTAGGTCATGGAGGTGAAGCTTTAATAATCCTCAGCATGTAACTGACCCTGTGCTATAGAAGGTTGCCCATAACCTTCTAATTCTCAAATCCAGTTGGCATTTTCAATATTTTTCTTATGTGACCTTCCTGTGGTAGGATCCTAGGTACTGGAAGTTGGCAAAGTTCGAGACTAAGTGTACAGTCCTCCACAAGGCGATCCTCACTTCAGGAACCAGCTGCAAGTTTGGGGGTCCCCAGAGCAATCCTCAATTCTGATGAGCTAGCTAGAAACTCAAGGCTTTCCATGACTCCCCTCAGATTCAATAATTTATAGGAAAGGCACAAAGGACTTACTTAAAGCACCATACTTACAATTAGTTTTTATTATAGCAACAGGATACAAACTAGATTCAGCCAAAAGGAGAGATACATAGGGCAAAATTTGGGAAAGTGCCAAATGCAAAGTTTCAAGGAATGTGTTACCTTCTCAGAATCAAAGGGTGACAACTCTCAGAGTTTTGCTAACCAGGATAGTTCACCAAGCTATAGTGTCCAAAGTCTTAATTGAGTCTTCATTATATGGACACAACCGATTGAAACAGTTATGTGGTTGAACTCCAGCTCCATCCCCCTACCCTTAGAGGTAAGACTAGCGCTCAAAGTTCAAACCCTCCTATCACATGACTGGTCTTTCTGGCACGGTCAGCCCCCATTTTGTGTCATAATTAACATAAACTATCAAATGTCATTCAGAGGCCCACCCTGAATAGTAAAGATACTCCTAACACTTGGGAAATTCTAAGGGTTAGAAGGTTATTTCCTGAGAACCGGGGACAAAGGCCAAACAAATCCTTTATTATATGCAATAGTAAATATACAAATTCAACAACTTTCTTACAGAGCAGAAGAAAATTTAGCTCCTTGGATTTCTGTGTGTGCATTTTTAACTATATGAAAAAAAAGTCAGTAGCCAGTTTATAAAGTATCCATATCTTCATTCTCTATTACATTTATTAAAATAAATAAAACACAATACCAAGCAATCAAAAAATGATCATTTCCTAAATTTCCATTTAAAACAAAATAATGGATGGTTTTTTGCTGCTGAGCGATTAAAAAAAAGGGGGGACACTTTTTGCTATCTGAATTAAAATCTTGAAAAAAGGAAGCATAAACTGTATGCTTAAGAGTCACTGAAAACTCAAAATAGATCAACAACTTAAATTTAATCTGAAGTTGTTAAAAAATTCACCATGATTACAACCACTGCAGGTTCTTTTAGTAGGTTGATAATTTATGTTTTGAGGTAAAATACACACTTTTTCTTAAAAGACATAAGTGTGGATTTCTATATTAAGCACCTTTTGTGACTATTGTCATTAACACATTGATTTGCTTAGATATTAAATGCTTTAAAGTATTTTACCTTTAAAAAAACACACCTTAAATTTAAGAGCTAATATTATGAAACTCTTATAGAAAACATAGAAGAAACTCTTCATGACCTTAACTTTGGTAATGATTTTTCAAATATGACACCAAAAGCACAGATAATCAAAGCAAAAATAGATAAATTGGATTTCATCACAATTAAAAACTTGTGCATCAGATGCCGCTCTCAAGATAGTGAAAAGACATCCCACAGAATGGAAGAAAATTTTTGCAAATCATATATTTAATATGTGTTTAATATTGAAAATAAAATCCTATAACTTAACAAAACTACAAACAAGCCAATAATAAAATGGGCAAAAGATATGAATAGACATTTCTTCAAAGAAGATATACAAATGACCAATAAACACATGAAAAGATACTCAACATCACTAATAATTTGCGAAATGCAAATTAAAACCAGGATGAGATACCACCTCTTACATAGTAGGATAGCTACTATTAAGACACACACAAATGGTGATAGGAGGAGACTAGACTTTGGATGATAAACACACAATTTAATATATAGATGATGTATTATAGAATTGTACACTTGAAGCCTATATAATTTTATTAACCAATGTCATGCTGTAGTGTCCAATAAAAGTCAATAAAAATAAATTCAATAAAAATAAATTAATAAATTAAATAAAAATAAATTAATTAAAAATAAAATAAGTCTGCAGCCATACTGACTTTATAGATTCCATAATATCATTTACCAATGCATAGTATATATACTATCTCTGAGCGAGATCACTGAAGTAGAAACATCATGTTGGATTTCACTTATATGTGGAATCTAAAGAACAATATAAACAAACAAACAAAACAGAAACAGACTTATAGATACAGAGAGCAGACTGGTGGTTGCAGAGGGGAGGGGGCTTAGGGGACTGGGAGAAAAAGGTGAAGGAATTGACAAGTACAGATTGGTAGCTACAGAATAGTCATGGGAATGTGAAGTACAGCACAGGACATATAGTCATTAATATTGTCATAACTATGCACGGTGCTGTTGGGTGCTGGAAATATCAGGGGGAACACTTTGTAAAGTACAGGACTGTCTAACCACTATACTGTACAGTGGAAACTAATATAAAATAGTACAGAATGTAAGCTGTAATTAAAAATTTTTAATAAATAAAAAAATTAAACACATACACAAAATAACAAAAAATCTCCAGAAAATAACAAGCATTGCTGAAGATGTGGAGAAACTGAAGTTTTATACACTGTTGGTGGGAATGTAGAATGGTGCATCTGCTATGGAAAACAGCGTGGCAGGTCCTCAAAATATTAAAAATAGGATTATCACATGCAATTCCACTCTGGGTATTGTAAATAAAATTCCAGAGGAAACTTTTGAGAAATTAAAAGAGAGTTTATTTAGATAATGACTTGTGAGGAAACGTGGCCCTCAGTATGAACCAAGAATACCTTCCAAAATGGAAGGAAGAGGGCAAGGTTTTTAAAGGCAGAGTTGTAAAAATCTGATTATCAAGGAGATGGTTTGCTAGGGGAAACATGACTGTGAACTTACATCATTCATTTTCTGATTGGTGGGGACAACTGGACTTTCAACAGTCAGCTGACTCAGTGGTTAAGCGAGTGGGTTGTGAGATCAGAACACTGGGTAATATATGACTAAGCATTTATCAACATCTTGGTTTTTAGCCCAGGCCTGTAGAAAAAGGTGTGTGTGTGTGTGTGTGTGTGTGTGTGTGTGTGTGTGTTTTACCACACAATTATAGTACTTCATTGTACTATAATTTACAGACTTTACAGACATGATAATTGTTTATCAGTGATTCAAGGGGTATGGTTTATGAAATAGTACAATCAGCACGGGGTGCTGTTGCACTGTAGGGGTTTTGGAGCCTAAAAAGGCAAAGTTATGCCTTGCAAGCAGCTTCAGAGCTCAAACTGCAAAAATCCAAATGTTGGGTGGGCCACGAGTTATGATTTAAAGGTCTTATAAGTCTTCATTATATTCTAGAAAGAATTGAAATCAGGGTCTCAAAGAGATATTTGTATAAGCATATCTATAGCATTTTGGCTTTTTTCACAAAAGCCAAAAATTGAAAGCAACCCAGATGTTTATCAACAAATGACTGGATAAATAAAATGTGCTGTATACATACAATGAAATGTTATTCAGCAATCAAAAGAAATGAAGTTCTGATACATGCTGCAACATGGATGGACCTCGAAAACATTATGTTAACTGAAATAAACCAGAAACGAAAGGAAAGCTATCATATGATTCTACTTATATATATCTAGGACAGGCAAATTCTTAGGGACAGAAAGTAGAATAAAGGTTTCCAGGAACTGGGAGGAGGGGGCAATGGGAAGTTATTGCTTAATGGGTGCAGAATTTCTATTTGAAATGATGAAGGTTTCTGGAAATTAAAGTGATGATTACACAGCTTGTGTATGGACTTGTCCCACTGAATTATACCCTTCAAAATGGTTGAAATTTTAAACTTTACGTCATGTAAATTTTATCACAATTTTTAAAAAAGAGTGAAGCAAACTCTCAGTAAAAATGTGAAAAAATAGAACATATTGTTAGACAACTAGATGCTTAAAACATTAATTTGAAAGTTTAAGAAGTTTGGTAACTACAGAGAGCTTTGCAAATGGGCCTCTCTGTACAGGGAAGAAAGTGATAGAAGAAGTTATGCGCTTTCTGGTTTGAGCTTTTGTTATGTGTAATTGAGATTGCCTGCCCCACTCCAGCTGATCGGATTGATTCTAAATGAGGGGTACAAAAATTACACAACCAAAAACTCTTCTGAGACACTATTTCCCTCAATTTAAAGATGCTTGTGGCTCTATACCACTGTCTATTATTAAATTATAATTTAATTTATCTGAGGAGTAGTGAGGCAGACAGAGTAATGCCCCCACTCTAAAAATGCCCACTCCCTGGTTCCCAGAACCTGTGAATATGTTATGGGAACACAGCAAAAGGGACTTTACAGACATGAGTAAGATTACAGTATTTGGGATAGAGAGAGATTAGTATGGGCTACCCAGGTGGGCTCAGTCCAATCACACGAGCCCTTAAAAAGCCAGAAATTTCTCTGGCTGAAGTCAGAAGGAAGCAGCAGAAGAGAAAGGCAACCGATAGATGAGGCAGAAAATTTGAAAGGTGAGAAGAGCTTGAGCCTCTATTGCAGGCTCTGAAGCTGGGGAGGGGGCTATGAGCCAAGGAATGCAGCCTCCTCCAGAAGCTGAGAACCTCACCCAGCAGCCAGCAAGGGAACAGGGACCTCAGTAGCACAACCCAGTGGCACTGAATCCTGCCCGTGGATAGATTCTAAATGGATTCTTCCCGAGAACCTCCAGGAAAAACAGGGCCCTGATGACACCTTGGTTTTGGCCTTGTGGAACCCAGAGTAAAGAAACAAGCCAAGTTTACTGAATTTCTGGCCTATAGAACTGTGAGATAATAAACGTGTGTTGTTTAAACTGCTAAATTTGTGATAATTTTTATGGTAGTGACAAAAACTATATAAATGGTTTTAATAGCCAGGAAACACTGAAATGTTTGTAAATAAGTCTAAATTTCTTCCAAAGATAGTCAGAATTTAACAGCAACATAAAGGCTATTATTTCCAAACATTTTACTTTCCCTTCAGATAGTTTCATGACATTTAATAGTCTTTGAAATTAAATAGTATAACTCCAAATTTTCTGAAATTCAGTTATTTTTCCCTGGGTATGTCTTGACTTTTTATAAAGGTCATCCAGGAAAATCAAGAGACAACAAGAAAAATAAAAGAATATTGTTACTTTTTTCCTGGTGTGTTAGCAAAATCTCTATTCAAATATTGCATATTTGATGTTGAATAATAATGACTCAGGAGATGATTCTTACTTGTGGAATAAAAATGCTTTAACTTGAGAGGAAGTAAAACTTCTACCCACTTTCCATGATGGCAGTCAGAGCACTATTTATTTGGAAATTTGCTCCAAGCCACAAGGTAAAGACCATTGAGATAACTCCAGAAGCCTGGAGTAGGGAGCTTAAGAATGGAGAATGCACACAAGGTATGGTTCAGATAAAAGTGAATTAAAATAGAGATGTGATTTTTTTTTCCTGAAATAATCCTGCCAATCCTGCATCTCATCCAGAGCATTTGTTTTCTATTTCTCCACAAAAAAGTTACCATAACCTTATTGGTTTTTGGTAATTTACTACCTCATAGTCTCTGTAAGTTGGAGTCCTGGCACAGGACTGGGTTCTCTGCCCAAGATGAACTAGGGTGGCAATCAAAATGTTGGCAGAATTGCATTTTCATCTGGCTCAGCTGGAGATGTATCTGCCTTTCAACTCATCCAAGTTGTTGTAAAATTAATTTCCTAGTGGCTGTATGACTGAAGGCCCCAACTTTTTACTGGCTGTCAGCTTTCATCTGAGGCTGCCCTCAGTTCCTGTGACCACCAGTGGTTCTTTGTCACTTGGACTTTCTCAACACAGTTGCTTAATTCATCAAGTCAGAAAGGAAAAGCTGTAAAGTAGGTTGGCTTGCAAAACTTATATAATGTGATGCAATCACTGGAGGGGCTTTGTATCACTTTTTCATACTCTATTAGCATCAAGCCATAGGTCCTACCCGCACTCAAGGGGAGGGTATTATGCAAGACATGAATGACAGAAGACAAGGGTCATTGGGGTCACCTTAGGGTCTGTCTGTCACACCAGTTAAAGATTACATGATTTTGTGTTGTTTTTCTATGCTTAGCAAATGAAAAGATAACCAGACTTAGGTTGGATTTTTCAAAGATATGTTTTTATTAATTTTTTAGAGAGAGAGGAAGGGAGAAGAAGAGAGAGAGAGAGACAGAGACAGAGAAACAGAGAGAGAGAGAGACATTGATGTGAGAGAGAAACATTGATTGGCTATCTTCCAAATGTATCCTGGCCCAGGACCAAACACACAACCTGGGCACGTGCGCTTACCGGGAACTGAGCTGGCAACCTTTCAGTACACAGGATGACACTTAACCAACTGAGCCACAATGGCCAGAGCAGTTTAAAATTTTTTAATACCTATGCTCATTTAGAGGCAACAATAGTATACATTGGTGAAAATCACTGGCTTCGGAATATTATATAGACCTGAAATCAAATACCAGTTCTAATCTGAAATTTAGGGCTAGTTATTTAACTGCTGTAAATATTGACTTACTCTTATAGAAAATGCAGATGTGATTACTTATCTAATAGTTTTTATGTAAGAAATGGATTACAGAATACATGTAGCATATTAAAAAAGTGAGACAGTACAAACTGTCTATTTCATGTATTTTTATTTTTAAAAGTATCCTCCTGATCCTCAGACAAGAATCAAAGTTGGTATCTTGACAAAAATAACATCTGTTTTACAAGGTATCTATAGCATAAACCAGTTTGTCAAATAGATGCAATATATGCTATGTAAAACACTACTGGTTACATATTTCACTTTAAGTCATTCTTTATTAATCCATAATAACAGTTTTTAGAAATTTGAACTTCACAAATTTCCATCCAAGAAATACCAAATGTAAAGTTCACATTTTCAATAATTCCTTCTCTAGAATTGAATTGGACTAGATGGACTTATTTACTTAAGTATGTATTTAGTAGACATACAAAATAATTAAACTCCTCAACAATGCTTTTGTTTGTTTTTTTTCATTGATTCCCCCTTTAAGGCTTTGTCTTCATGAAGTATGAAACCATGGAAGTATTTAAATATATGGATCAAGTGGCAGTGGATGGAACAATTTTTCTAACAACCATTGTTTTGTTAAGCCATGTGGGCCCCATTCCATTTCCCATAAATTGTTGGAGTATAAAACATGGTTTATGGTATGAGTTCATGTACCAGTTGGATTTATTTTTGTCAATTAACAGCTGCATATGCTGCTGAGATCCTTCGGCTTGTATACTGCATTTAGTTCATATTGCAGCGTTCAGTAGTGATCACACCAGGGCATGGCTGCCTTGCAGAGAACTATTTTATTGTAGTCGTTATTGTGGTTGGGGAAAATATCCTTTAGCTTTTTATTGTTTTGTACTCAGTGTAGACAGAAATAACTAGGTAGGTAGATAGGCAGATAGATAGGGACTCATCTTAGGTAATTCATATGGAAGCATTTTGACAATTCAGCCAAATTAAAAGTGCTGTACTGAGAAATTTATTGAATATAATTTTGTAAATCAGAAAAACTATATATTAGAATTGCAAAATAAAGTTAATTCTTGATTTGATTGTTTAGGTCTATTCTTGTCTATGATTTTACTACTTTTTTCTTTATAATTCTTTGTCCTAATCAGTATTATTAAAATGAGCATGAACTTCAGGAAAGAGATTCAGACTTGTAGTTCAAAGACCTGTGACTGGGTCTCAAACCTAGTAATTAATTGTTTTGGCCAATAATGGAATTCTTTTTAGCGTCACCTTCCTCTTCTGCCCCACCTACCACACACAATTCTCAGAATAATTAAAAATATGTAAATAATGTATTCAGTGTGTGTCACAGTTTCTGCCTATGTCTTGTCATCACAGGGGTATGGATATGTAACTCTGGGACTGTGGGGCTAAGTCTAAACCAGCCACGCACAAACAAAATTTCTTTGATTTTCTAGTTGTTGTTTTTTTAAATCAATATAACTTTTTAAATCTACTTTTTAATATAGTGCATTAGTTTTAATAAAATTTTGTTTTATGTTTACTTCTGGGTAAAACTGATGTTATGAAAAGACATACTTTGGCTTTAAGAATTCCTTGGCATACGGCTGCTTTGTAGATTCAACTGCTCTGTAAATTGTAAAATTTACACATCTGAATTATTTTTATAGATAAAGAAGGAAATACTTTCTCTGTGAAATAAGCTAATAATAATTTTTATTTCTCTAATAAAAGAATATACTTGAATGAGATTAAGGAACTAAAAATATGTGACAGAGAGATAAATAGGAATATTCTGTAATGGTTACTCCAAGTACACTTTTAGTAGTTATTAGCAACAGACAGAAGAATATCTGTAAAATGATATGTCAGAAACTTATGAAATAAGTGTCTTTTAAGCAAAGTAATACTAAATGCTTCATACACCTCATTGTGAACAATTGCTTTAGATACCACCTTTCAAAATGCAGTGAGCCTTTTGCTGATCATGGTGAAGTAATTGAATGAGGCAATTCAGAGGCGATTTAAATAATCCAGTCTTATCAATAGTTATCAGGCTGTTTCTAAGACCAGTGGTTATAGTAACCACTTAAATTTGACACTCAAGATGAGGGATTGGTTCAAGCTACAATATAATTTGCTTTTGTGTGGGAACTCACCAGATTATTCATGACTCTTACCAGCTATTTCACAGGCTGCATGGTGGAAGCTAAGACTCCATTGCTTTCCAAATGTGCACATTTATCCAGATGCCTTCTTCACCTAAGAAAATCTTAGGTTAGTGAACATTTAAATGTCACGATTTGACTGATGGCCATAGAGCTTTGCATTTCAAAATAATTGAGGAAATCATACAAGGCCATCTGGAGTGTACAGGTCGTGTGTCCTTAAGTTCCTATTCCAGGTTACCATGGCTGTATCACTGGGGCTATTCTTATAAAAATGGGTTTCCAAGGAAGCAGAATCATTTGATATATGATATAATAAATATAGGAGAAAGCATAAGTATGAAATGGAGAAAATTTACAAGGTGACTACACTCTTTCCATTTTTATGCTTCTACATTATATCATTACAATTCTATTCAGCTGTTCGTTCTTTCAAAGTTGGTTAAGCTGCTCCATTCAAGGATTTATGTACTAGATTCCTTACAAATATGGAACATAATTATCTGTGAATTATATTCTGAATATGGCACTTCTGAATTTTCACTGGGGCCTCAGAGATAGAAATAGTCATATGTATGTTTGCTTACGCTTACTGCATCTAACAGATGATTTTTATAAAACATGGTAAAAAAAATCCTATCAATTGATCTTGTTAAAATATAACATTATGTGTAACTTCTATTATCTAACTTTCTAATAATTTGTTTCCATCTTTAGCCGATTACTGAAAAAGTTAAATCCCTCAACATGAATATACTATATCTTTTCCAAAAGCCTTTTCAGCTCAAAGTGACTGCAAGTGTAAATGGTTCCAATGATTGTTTATCTTCTTTAGCAACTTAACTCTGCATTATGTAAATTCAAAGATATTGAAAAATGCACCCCTATGTTCAGATATGGTTGAGGACCCTTTTCTAATTTGTGCATCAGCTGGGAGCATAAGCTATGAGAGCAATTTGATTGTGGCAAGACTTCCAATCCAAAGGAGTTCAGTCTCTGAAGATATGAGCCAGTTTTAATAAGGCTGGTTGGTAGAGAAAAATGAAACAACAAAAATTGGCTAATCCTGATTTATTTGCATCACCTAATAACCTGTTTGATGGGAGAAATAAGTCAGCTACATTCTTCAGATAAGGATGTTTCCTTTTTAGTCCCTCTATTGACTCTTACAGTGGAACCTTGGTTCTCGAACTTAATTTGTTCCAGAAAGGCTGTTTGAGAAGAGATTTGTTAGAAAACTGAATCATTTTTTTCCCATTAGAAATAATGTAAATTGAATTAATCCATTTCAGATCCTCAAATGATTCCCTGTTTTAACTTTTCTTTGCACATAAATTTATTTTCTGAATTAAAATTTATTTTCTTAGGTGTTATTTTAGACTTAGAACATAATAAAACTTAAAAGGTATTTTAAAATATTTTGATCCTTAATATCAGGGTCTGTGTATTATACCTTTGTTTATACAATGGTTGTCAAATAATATAATTTCAGAGGTAGAAAACAAATCTTACCAGGCAGAAAATCATCATCTTTGTACTATTTCTTAAGAATAAGGTCTAATATCCTGATTGTACCTTTAAATTTATATGTTGACTGTGTCTATGTCTGTGTCTATATCTATATCTATACATTGACATATATATGTAATGTAACACAGACATAGTAATGCTTTCAAGAGAAAGTGGTTATTAAAATATTAAAGTTTAGCATTTGGAAAAACCGATGTAGAATCCTAGGTAAATGCTGAAGTAATCACACACTTACTGATGGCCAGATAGCAAAGATAAATAAAACAGATCTGCTCTTAAGAAGTTTAAAGTCTAAAGAGGGAGAAGTACAGATAAGCTGAATATTAGTTTACACCCATAAACCCTGGGGCACTGGGGTCCCGGGTCTGCACAGTCACATTTAGAGAAGCCCTGGACAACAGCCGATGAAGTAAAAGCTTCAGTCTTCACTAATGTCTCCTGAAGGGCCCGTGGCGACACATCTCAGGTAACCCATCTATTCATCAGAACTGATTTGGCATCTTCCACACCTCACACTAATCATTCTTTCCATCCCAAGTTTTATTTTTCTCAACTTCTCCCTCTCCCTCCAGCTCCTCAGTGCATTGATTGATTTGGCCTCCGAAATCAAGTCCTCCGCTCTAGCCTCCACCTTCTCCCAGGATCCCGTTTCCTTATTTACAAAATATCCAAGAAATTATATATTTCCTATGGGGGAAGAGAGGGAGTAAGGTAGACAAGGAGTCAGAAACATTCATATCATAATAAACCTAGTGCTTATCACAAGTTTTTCCCATTGTTATTTGAAAAGTATGCAAAGAGATGCCCCATATACATTTAATTTTGCCACAAAAAAGCACAAACCCCTGCCCTGGCCGGTGTGGTTTAGCTGGTTGAGCTTCGCCCTGTGCGCCAAAAGGTCACTGGTTTGATTCCTGGTTAGAGCACATGCCTAGGTTGTGGGTTTGATCCCTGGTTGGGGTGTGTACCAGAGACAACTGATCAATGTTTCTCTCTCCCATCAGTGTTTCTCTGTCTCTCTCCCTCTCCCTGCTCCCTCTCCCTTCATCCCTCTCTAAAAAAAAAAAAAAAAAAAAAAAAAAATCAATATAAAGATATATTTTTTAAAAAGCACAAAATTCTATCTTCTGGAGTAAATGTACCTTCACATGGTCACTTCTGGAGGTGCTGCGAAGCTTGGCCCATTTATGGCAAAGTCCTTTTACTGGAATGTGGGGTGTAGAGTAGGCGGTGTTGGGAATCAGGGTTTAAGTATTGGGGTTTTTCGGGAGGATACCCTATCACCATAGGCCCTTCTATGTAAAAAACAAACATGTATAGCTTTTGTTGGTGTGGATTGGATTTGCCACATGCCTCGCTCTGAGAGTAGACCTGTTTTCCAAGCAGCACTGCTTCGTGGGAAGCAAATGAGAGGCAAAGCTGTCAATGGCTGTCTCTGACAATCCCTATTGGGAGGACAGTTCACCCTGGAACAACAGGGGTTTGAACTGCACAGACCCATTTATGTGTGCATTTTTTTCAATAAATACTGTTAATGTATTTTCCCTTCCTTTTGATTTTCTTAATAACATTTTCTTTCTCTAGCTTATAGACTACAGTATATAATACATATACCTTAAAATATGTGTTAATCAACTGTTCATATTACCAATAAGGCTTCCAGTCAACAATAGGCTAAAGTTTTGGGAGAGTCAAAAGTTATACCAAGATTTTTAAATGCATGGGGGGGGGGTCACACCCCTAACCCAGGTGTTGTTCAAGGGTCCAACTGTACTTTTCTTGCTTTGCACCACCCATGGGTACCTAATTTAAGAGAAGTCCAACCTCATGACCCAGATCTGAACTATCCAAACATCTTGTCTGTAGTTTCCTTCACCAATGACTAGAATTCAAATAAACCATTGATGTGGCAAAACTGGGTATAAAATACAAATCTTGGGTTCCTGTTTTTTGTGTTGCTTCTACTATAAGAGCTTATCTACTGAGCCTATACACTGGTTAAATTCTAGATGCTTAGAATTTCTTCATATGAAAAGAACTATGGGAAATTTTTAAGAGTAAGATTTAAGAGGTTGCTGAAGAGACACACAAAGGTGTGAAATATTTTAGAATACTCTGTGAGAAGTGAAGAGGAAATTCAGTGATAAAAAATAGAAATTGGCAGCTAAATTGTAAGCTTAATGGGTCTTGACCATATGAAGAGATATTAAGTGACTTGCCATAGAATTCAATAAATATTACTTCAGTGAATAAATAAATCTCCTGTTACAGCTTAAAAAAAACTCACCTTTTGGAGGTTTGCATGAATATAATAGCCAAATATTCTGTGAAGGATTGGATATAATTTTTCTGAGAAGACAAAACATAAAAATGTTCACCCTGAAGCCTCATTTAGCCTCATGATTTTATGTATAACTTCATCTTTATGTATTGGCATGTCTGAGGAAATTTCTAGGAGCAGATGTTGATTTGTTGGGATTTCTGTAAAGTCTCAAAACAATTTGCCAACTCAATTTCCATTTGTTACCAACTATGAACTTTCCATATTTGTTTTTAAAGCACAACTTTCTCAGGATAACTTATTAAAAAAGAAATGATAGTTTCAAGCACACAAAACATCATTTGTTTATCTTTCTTTATAATTCTTCTGGGAATTTATAGGATTTTAATGTTAATTATCTCAGATCCCCAGCAAATACACATATAACAATAAAAATATTACAAATGCTGTTAATTGAGAAACATCCAAACCGTTATGAATTCATTACTCCAGCACCAAGATTTGACAGCCAGTGGGTATTCAATAAACATTTGTTGAATTTAAATGAATTGACTCAACAAACTTGAATTGAGCTTCCTGTGGTTGTTTAATTTCTCTTCACAATCTGCATTTTGTGTATATATATAAAAGCAAAATTCACTAAGGAAAGCCAATGTCCCTGAAATCACAAGCCCAGCCAGTCTCGATTAGATAAGATGGTATTTTCTTATATTATTGAAATTACGGGTAATACCCATAGAAGGAATTTTGTTATATATAAAGTATTTCATCTAGGATTCACCAAGTACTATAAGTTCCATCCTTACTATTTCTATCTTCTTTCCCTCTACTCTGTATATGAAAAGTGATAAAAATGTTATCATTGTAACCTATTTTATCATATTCAAATTAAATTTAGTTGTCAAGTATCAACTGGAAATAAAAGCGAACATAGAAAAGGGGGAGGAAAAAAAACATTTTATGAGCTTACAGCTATATAGATCCTCGGATGAAAACCTATTTTTTTTCTTTAAGTTGCTTCCTGTAATATACATACAGGATACACTATATCCTGTTGTGAGTGGAGAGGAAAGTAAAGCAATTAGCATTTCTTTTTCCACTACCAGTTTCTTTTAATCATTAGTAACCCTTTTTCTAATTTTTGTAAATATCAAGTGATGTATCTAGCCATCTTTTCACTTAGGCTTCTATTCCAGATCTGTATCTGGCATACAGTAGCTAGTCCATAAACATTTCTTGGATCAAAAAATGGAAGAGACACTTAGCACTGATTTCTATGCTTTTTATGTAAAACATGAGTTAGGAAATCTTAGCAAAATTATTGAGATAAATTTCACTTTTTGCAACCTGACCAATGTGTTTTAGACAATTTTTTAAAGTTTGTGAAATGCTCAGATTTTTTTTCTCGCAGGGCAAAGGTAAACATGGGAGGAATTCTTTTTTTTTTCTTCCATCTTTGCAACAAGTCACCCTTCCAAAGGGAAACAAGATTTTAAGAACTTATTCAGAAATAGCAATTCAGTAAAGTTTAGTTTACCTGCTATTGTGAGGGAATTATGTGATCCATGGAAACAGGCATTAACATGTACTGCTTTGCATGGCAAAGTGTGTTGTTATTGTCATCAGGAACTATATAATCCTTCTCTTCCACCTGTACTTCTTATATATTGTTCCAAAAGCCTATAAATAAGGTGCATTGATTATTGATCGATTGGAAAAAGTAATGAAATAATACAACTCAAATTTCAGTACCTAGAAAGAACTGATAAAATTTTTCATACATATTCTTCTATAATATAAAAAATGTAGCCCTAGTCAGTTTTGCTCGGTGGCCAGAGCATAGGCCCACGGACTGAAGGGTCCCAGTTCTATTCCGGTCAAGGGCACCTGCCTGGGTTGCAGGCTCGATCCCCAGCGCCCGGCTGGAGCCCTTTGGTGTGTCTCTCTCACATTGATGTTTCTCTCTCTCTCCCTTCCACTCTCTCTGAAAAGTAGTGGAAAAAATATCCTCCAGAGAGGATTTAAAAAAAAAAAAGTATGTATTTTAAAAGTTTTTAGTGTATAGGAGAAAACATAATTTTTCTGCTACCCTTCTAAGTTCTGGCTGGCCTAGTAATCAAATTGTCATGAGACAGATTAACAGGAGAAAATAATTAAATTTATTACATATGTATATATGGGGTTTCACAAGAATATGCGACCGAAGGACAAATTTGGCAGTTGAGGCTTACATGACATCTTGAGCTAAGGACAAAAGCGGGTGGGTAATGATTTGGACTTAAAGGGAAGGTAGGCTATTCCCAACACAGGTAGGGAAGAAGGAACAAACGTTTGGTTAACAAATTCTTGCCTGGCCACCCAGAAACAACGGGACACCGAGAGGAGTCAAACAAGCACACCTTGCTGGGCCCCTTCTCATCTGCCACACTTAGTTCAAATTATGCCAAGGCGATCTCCCTGCCTGAGCAGATTTTTCTATCTGAATTCTTATAGGCAGTGAGGCTCTTCTTGAAGCTTTTGTTTCTTAAAAATAACCAGCTTAAAATAATATCTCAAACAGGAATATTTTGAGGTGGTAACTCTACTCTCTCTCATTAGAAAAGGGGGCTATTTTATGTGGATTGTTTTAATATTTTCTAAATTGAACAATATAGTATGAAAATCTTTTTATATAATTAAATCAATCCACCATTGTTTTTTAACAGCTCTGTTATAGTCTTATACCCCTAAATTTTATACTTAGATATATATATATTTTTTGCTACTACAGTTGACCCTTAAACAGTGCTGGTCCAACTTTGCACAGTCGAAAATCTGAATATATCTTTTGACTCATTCCAGATTTAGTTGTCCTTCAATATCTGGGGGAATTGCATTCAGGACCCCACACAGATACAAAATTCCACAGATGCTCAAGTCCCCCACATAAAATGGTGTCTATCAAAGCATGCAGTCAGCACTTCACATCCATGGACTCCCCATTATGGACTGAAAATTGTACAGATATTTATGTTAAAAATCCACATATAAGTGGACCTGCCCAGTTCAAACTGGTACTATTCAAGGGTCAACTGTATAAGGAAACTTTTAGCAAACAACTTGTATGTATACTTTTGATTATTTTACTATTTTTTTAAATTATGGATTCCACATAGCAAATTTTCCCCTTGTTGATTTATACTACCAACTTTCCTTCCAGCGTGGCAAGATGATTCAGCTTGAATTTCTACACATAATGTGGGTTGTTGGTTTCTCAAAGTCACACAAACATGGACTAGCATCACTTAATTCTTTGACTAAATAATAAATAAAGCTATTTCATTATTAGTCACCAATGCATTCCCTTTTTTAATTCTCACAGAACTAACATTTTTTTCTTTTATACATGAAGACACTGAGACTCATCGTGCCTTAACTATCTTGCCGTAGGTCACAAAGCTAGAACCCAGACCATTCTCACTCATGAGCTGGTGCTCTCAACATTATATCTATTATTCAACATTTCTTACAGAGTAGAACCATTTCAAAATCTCATGTCCTAGTTACTGGTATTTTATAAAATAATCTAGTCCCTACTTGTATTTTTTGCTGACTTTTTCCTTTAGACCATCATTTTTTTCATTATTGATTTGCAAGAAGTCTTTAAATGTAAGGCAACAACACCGTTATACTACATTTTGTGTTGCATTTGGACTTCTTTCAGCTTTTTGCAGTAATTCAGTATATCCAGAGGATTCTCCAAGGTTTCCATAGGTTGGAAATTACGAGTTTAGACTGTTCAAAATGTGTGACTTCCAAATAAGTAAAATGCTGCTTGAGTTGAAATGGCTTAACACATGAATTCCTTCTGAAGGATTTCTTCCTCATAGGCCCTGTTTCTCAGAGTATTCCAAATTACAATCCGTGCATTAAACAACTTGCTTAATTTCTTTTCCATCCACGATTTTCCTTACTGGCCTCCTAAATCTATCCAGGTAAAAGATATGCTTTTCTTTGTCTAAAGGGCTTTAACACACACACACACACACACACACACACACACACACACACACACACACACACTGGGTAAGAGTAACATTTTATTTTGAAAAAGTCATTTCAAGGCATCCATTTTTTGATCCAAAAATAACAATCTTGAAGTTCTTGCATAAATCTGAAAAATGGGTAATGGATACATATTTTGAGTAAGTAAAGAGATCTGCATCATTACCCATTTAGAAGTTGCATTTCGATGAAGTGGTCCAGAGAAAGGGAAAATGAAGGATATTAAGCATTGCAAGAACTGCTTAGCCTTTTCATTGAAAGCAATTTCTAAGTAGAATCAAGTTTTTCCTTTATTGAGTACCACCTTAAATTTATTGGAAAGCTTCCTGAAGCTGTTCAGCAGGAGTTCTGTAAAATCTATCTTTAACCCCATTTTCCCTTCTTTTCTCTCATCTATAAACAGCTTGAGGACACTTGCCCAGTTGGTTGTCATTTTGAGAGGGCCTTTTAGTAAACACGTTCTGAGCAGGAACTCTCTGGCTCTGTAAGAGACAGCTGGCTCTTATTAACCAGCTTTGCATTACAAATAGAGGCAGGCACATCACATGTGGGGGCTTATGCATCTATTTTCCTTGCATTCCAGGCAGGTGTTCTTCCCACAGAGACCAACTCACAGGCACTTTTATTTTAACTATAGTTGAATTATAGGAAACATGTGTTTTCCTTTTGAGAGCACTGAGTAGCTTAGAAGCATAGTTACCCAACCTCAACCACAAATGTGAAAGACTTGTCCCCCAGAGCAGAGGTAAACACAGGATCAAATATTCTTGGGAAAGAAAAAATAAATAGCTAATAAACTTGATGAAATGATATACAACATCATTAATAGTAAACACACACACAGAATTTGGTGAAGTTTTTTGCTAAGATTATTGGTAAGAGTAGATGGAGGAATATATACTTTGATGTAAAATTTTATGTCTATATACACAAACCTATGTATATGTGATATGTGCATGAAACATACACAATACTTCCATGATATACATAGGTATGTATGTATAAAATCTATTTGTAAGAATATAAATACACACCGTATAACATCTATATATATATATATGAAATTTATCATCAAAATATGTCTTTTTAAAGAAATCATTATACATGCTATATATAGGTACATGCATATATATGTACATCTCTCTCTCCTCCCATCACCTCCAGCTAGTTTTTTTATCCTAGGACCTTATTTTATGGAAATGATTGAGCAAATATGCTAAAATATAGGTATAAGAATGTTTATTGTAACATTGATTATAATAATAGAAGTAGCTTAAATTTTCATCTGTACAGGATTAATTAAACAAACCAAGATGCATCTATACATTGGTCTACCAGGCAACTGTTAAAAAGAATGAAGTCCTTTGTTATTCCACTTCTGAGCGATGTAACCTTGGGCAGTTTACTTGACCTCTTTGCACTTCATTTTTCTCAGCTGTAAATAGGGATAATAATTGTAGCTAGACACTGGTTATTCTAGAGATAAAATAAATTTATGTCAAGTGCTGAGAAAGATGCCCAACATAAAGCTATTTTAATTGTTGGATTTTATTATCTGTGGTACATTAGGAAATATAGCTGTATTACATAATTAGTTAAGTGAATAAATCAGATTGCAAGATGATATGTATATTTCTGTAATTATGAGCACACTTAATGTTTTATATATATATATATTCAATTTTTGTTTACATATGTAAACAAGTCAGAAAGGATATTTAGTGACTGTTAAACAGTGATGATCTCTAGGGTGATTTAAGAAGAAACTTTATTTTCTCCTTTATACACTTGTTCAGCTTAGACATTTCTGTATATGATATATTTTATAATATCTATGCATTATTTTTATAAAATACAACACGAGGTTATTTTGATTATATAGGGTGGGGCAAAAGTAGGTTTACAGTTGTTTGTATGGAAAATAATACAATAATTAATCCATAATAATACAAGAATAAACTCTGTGTTTCATGTACAATTACAACTTCTGTGTTTTGCTATACCCTGTATAAGGAACTAAAACATCTTCCAAATAAGGGAGAACATTTAATTACATAGGCAAAATAGGCCCAATACTAATAATTTAACAGAAAATATTTGTGATCAGATATTATTCTATAGATGCAGGTGTTACAATCAGATGTAAAATCTTTTGATGTTTGTATACTTTACCAATTTCCATCAAGTCTTAAGAGAGGTCAGAGTAAAATATTTTTATGCACATTCATGCAGCTACACTTTCTTATTGAAAATTCATTATGGCTTTTATGTTCTGTTTTTACAAAAAATCCCATTCTTTACATTTGTTTTTCTCACTTATTATAAAGATGTTTAATTAATACTAGAGAATGTATTTTTTAACTACGCCAGTGTTCTATTATTTAAATTACAACTGTAATCATGAATTGACTACATTAATGACTTTTATTTCTGGAACCTAACTTTCCTTTATAAACTTCCTGTTGTTTGATAACTTTAGCATTGTGGGCTCCTGGGGGAACTAAATGTATTTACCACCTCTGACTCTTGTACTATTCTGGTAATGCTATAAACTATTTTGTTGAAGATGAAGAATAAAATGGGGAGTTGAGGAAAAATTGCAAAAAGATATTTCAGATATTTCAGAGAGAAATGAATGACAGATTGATCAAAACTCCAAGGAGTAGAAATTAACTGTCAGTGATCATGAAACATAAAAGAACATTTCTATATCAAATTAGAAGGACTAATCATTCCCTTGTGCTCCCAAAGAAAAGTCCACTGAACTATATACATTGTAGCTATATACCCACAATCTTGTTTCCTAATAGCATCTGAAAGTTTGCTAGACTGATCCAGTTTTGCATTGTGGCAATGGGCCATTGAAAGTGTGTTTTTATTTCCAAAAGTAAGAGAGAATAAAATCTTTATACTACTCTGACTAACCATGAAATGGAATTAGAATAACATGTATTAACAAACTGAAAAAAGGAACTCACATACTGACAGTTTCCTTATAAGCATATTGCAGGCATAAGCAGTTCCAGTTCCTGCCTGTGCAAGAAATGGCCTGGACCATGACTTCGGTTGATGCACATCACCCAACACAGGAACCTAGCTGGCAGTGACCAGTTCCAGTATGCTGACATTAAAAATGCACATCAGGACCAGCAAGGACACTGCCTGCATGTCCACAGCCCCTCCTCCTGATCTCTTTGTTCTGTTTGCCCTCTCTTTCCCTAAAAAAACCTCCCAGTGCTGAAATTCTAAGATGGGCTTTGGACAAGAGTCCCCCATCTTCTCCAGTAACCAGCACTTATTCCTATGAGCACCTGTCTCACAAGTTTGGCTTTTGTTGTGGCAGGTAGCTGAACCTTGGTTCTGGTTACACAAATATTTTTCTGATGTACTTGATATCTTATTGTTATTAATTTTTAATCATTATTATTGAGGTCGGAAACACTATTCTGCAATACTTTGATCCTTTCAAATTTATTGAGACTTGTTTTATGCCCCCAGCATATTGTCTTTCTTGGTGAATATACTATGTATACCTATAAGAAAAGTGTACCTATAGCTATTGGGCATTGTGTTCTAAAAATGTCAATCTGACCAACTTATGTGATACTATTGTTCAAGTCTTCTATAATGATACCAATATTTTTGTTTACTTGTCCTTTCAACTACTGAGAAAAGGTTCTTAAAATATTCAACTGTAAGCAAATTTTGTCTATTTCTTCCTTTAGTGCTTAAGTTGTTCTTCATGTACTTGAGCATTTTGTTTTTGTGTACTTATAAATTTAAAATTGTTAGGTCTTCTAAATGAATTCACCTTTATCATTATGAAATGTCTTTAGTTCTAGTAAAACTTATTGTCTTGACATTTACTCCTACGTTAATATAGCCACAACGGTTTTGTTGTGCTTAGTGTTTGCATAGTATATCTTTCCATGCTTTTATTTGCAACATATTTGCTAATATTTAAATTTTATCTCTTAGAAACAGAATATCATCAGATCCTTTTTAAAAATCCTGTTTAATAGCCTATGTCTTTTACTTTATTTTTTATTGAATTTATTGGGGTAATATTGGTTAATAAAATTAAATAGGTTTCAGGTGTACAATTCTATAATACATCATTTGTATATTGTATTGTGTGCTCACCACCCCATGTCAAGTCTCCTTCTGTCACCACTTATCCTCCCTATACCCTTCCCCCTACCCACCCTTACATGATACTGTATATAGAGAACCCTAAAGATTCCACCAAAAAACTACTAAAACTGATAAATGAATGCAGTAAAGTAGCAGGATAAAAATCAATATCCAGAAATCAGTTGCATTTCTATACACCAATAATGAACTATCAGAAAGGGAAACTAAGAAAACAATCCCATTTACTGTTGTAACAACAAAAATAAGGTACCTGGGAATAAACTTAACCAAGGAGGTAAAAGACCTATACTCAGAAAATTATAAGACACTAAAGAAAGAAATTGAAGAAGATACAAATAAGTGGAAGCATATACCATGTTCATGGATAGGAAGAATTCACATCATTAAAATGTTCATACTACACAAAGCAATCTATAGATTCAATGCAGTTCCTATCAAGATCTCAACTGGTTTGTATTTCATAGAACTAGAACTAATATTCCAAAAATTTATATGGAACCACAAAAGACCCCAAATAGCCACAGCAATCTTGAGAAAGAAGGACAAAGTTGGAGGAATCACACTACCTTATATCAAACTATACTACAAGGCCATAGTAAACAAAACAGCCTGGTACTGGCATAAAAACAGACATAAGGATAAACTGAACAAAACAGAGATCCCAGAAATCAACCCACATATTTATGGTCAATTAATGTTTGAAAACCTCTGCCTTTTATGTGGAGTGATTAGTCCACTATTATTTAATATGTTATGGTTGAGTTTGTCTATTATCTTCATATTTATTCCTTATTATATTATTTCATTAACAATGTTAAAATAGTATTAACAGTATAAATCCATGCTCTTATTATAATATATTTTTTCTAAATATTCTAGAAACACATTGCTTTAATGAATTAATATTTTAAAAAACACTTAAAGATAAATTTGTGTGTGTAAATGTAAATGAAGTAAAAAGATATTTAATACTTAACCCATATTTTTACCCAGTCTGGTCTCCTTATTGGTTTCTACATATCTGACTTCCATACAGTATCAATTCCTGTAGAACATCTATTAACTTTCTATCCAGTACAGTTCTGCTAACAATGAATTTACTTAGTTTCTGTCTGAAGTGTCCTTCTTTTACCTTCATTTTTCTTTTAATTGTTGGCACTATTACATATGTCCACCAATTTCCCCCTTTTCCCACCTCTACCCAGCTTCCACCCCACCTTCCTCTGGCCTTCACCACAGTGTTGTCTGTGTTTATGGCCTATGCATATAACTTACTTGCCTAATCTCTTTGCCTTCTTATATCCAATCTCCTCCAAACCCCTCCCCTCTGACATCTGTCAATCTGTTCCATGTATCCATGCCTCTGGTTTTATTTTGTTCATCAGTTTATTTTGTTCATTACATTTCATATATTAGTGAGATCATATGGTATTTGTCTTTCTCTGACTGGCTTATTTCACTTAGCATAATAATCTCCAGATCCATCCATGCTGTCACAAAAGTAAGAATTCCTTCTGTGCAGTATTCAACTGTGTAGTATTCCATGGTGTAAATGTACCACAGCTTTTTTATCCACTCATATACTGATTGGCACTGGGGCTGGTCTAGATTCTTCCTCCCTCCCTCCCTTCCTTCCTTCCTCCCCTCCTTCCTTCCTTCCTTCCTTCCTTCCTTCCTTCCTTCCTTCCTTCCTTCCTTCCTTCCTTCCTTCCTTCCTTCCTTCCTTCCTTCCTTCCTTCCTTCCTCCCTCCCTCCCTCCCTCTTTCTCTCTCTCTCTCTTTCTTTCTTTCTTTCTTTCTTTCTTTCTTTCTTTCTTTCTTTCTTTCTTTCTTTCTTTCTTTCTTTCTTTCTCTTTCTTTCTTTCTTTCTTTCTTTCTTTCTTTCTTTCTTTCTTTCTTTCTTTCTTTCTTTCTTTCTTTCTTTCTTTCTTTCTTTCTTTCTTTCTTTCTTTCTTTCTTTCTTTCTTTCTTTCTTTCTTTCTTTCTTTCTTTCTTTCTTTCTTTTTCTTTCTTCTTTCTTTCTTTTTTTTCTTTTTTCTTTTTTCTTTTTTTTGCATGTACCTGTCCAATTTTCCCAACACCATTTATTGAAGAGACTGTCTTTACTCCATCGTATGTCCTTACCTCCTTTGTCAAATATTAATTGACCATAAAGACATGGGTTGATTTCTGGTCTCTCTGTTCTGTTCCATTGATCTACATACCTATTCTTGTGCCAGTACCAGGCTGTTTTGATTACAATGGATTAGTAGTATAGTTTGATATCTGGTATTGTGATATCTCCAATTTTGTTCTTCTTTCTCAATGTTGCTGAGGCTATTCAGGGTCTTTTTTGGTTCTATATAAATTTTCGAAGTGTTTGTTCTAGATCTGTGAAATATGCCCTTGGTATTTTAATAGGAGTTGTGTTGAATCTGTAGATTGCTTTGGGTAGTATGGACATTTTAATGATGTTAATTCTTTCATTCCATGAACACGGTATATGCTTCCACTTGTATCTTTCTCTATTTCTTTCTTCAGTCTCCCATAGTTTTCAGAGTACAGGTCTTTTACCTCCTTGGTTAAGTTTATTCCCAGGTACCTTATTTTTTTGTTGCAATAGTAAATGGGATTATTTTCTTAGTTTCCCTTTCTGATAGTTCATTATTGGTGCATAAAAATGTCACCAATTTCTGGATATTAATTTTGTATCCTGCTACTTTGCTGAATTTATTTATTAATAGTTTTCTGGAGGAGTCTTTAGGGTTTTCTATGCACAATATCATGTTATCTTTGTATAATGTCAGTTTCACTTCCTTCTTTCCAATTTGGATGCCTTTCATTTCTTCTTTGTTTGCTATGGCTAGGACTTCCAGTACTATGATGAATAAGAGTCATGAAAGTGACATCCCTATCTTTTTCCTGATCTTAAGGAAAATGCTTTTAGATTTTTTCTATTGAGTATAATGTTCGCTATAGGTTTGTCATATATGGCTTTTGTTATATTGAGGTATGATCCCTCTATTCCCACTTTGCTGAGAGCTTCTATCATAAACGGATGTTATTGAATGCTTTGAAGAATATTTTAACTCAATATGGAATTCCAGTTTGCCAGTCCTATTTTGTTTTTTCTTTCAGCACTTTAAAGATGATATTCAATTGTATTTGGTTCTCATTGTTTTTGAAAAGAAACCCATTATCAATATATCTTTATGTGATTATTGTTTTTCTTTAGCTATTTCTTTATATTTGTTTTTTATCAGTTTTACTATGATGAAATCAATTAGGATTTGCTTTGCATGATACTACTTGGAATTTTTTTGAATTATCTCAGTCTACAGGTTGACATAGTTTATCAGTTAAGAAAAAAATCTCAGAAGTAATATCTTCAAATAGTTCTTCTGGCCCATTTTTTTTTTCTTTTTTCTCTTTTACTGGGACCTCAATTATACATAAATTACATCATTTAATAATGTTCCACAGATCTCAGGTATTCAATATCTGTTTTTTCCCCTCTTTGGGTTATTTTTTGCATAATTTCTATTGACAGGTCTTCACATTCACTAATTCTTACTTCTGTTTTGTCTGGCCTGCTGTTATTCCCATAGAAAAAATTATTTCTGATAATGTATTTTTCATTTTCTTCATTTATATAGTGTCTAACCACTGTGTTAAAATTCCTCATCTATATATTTATCATGTCCACCTGTGCCACTAGGTACATTTCTCCTGGTTATTTCAAAATCTCTGTTTGAAACTCCACCATCATGGCCAATTCTAGTTCTGTTCCATTATTTCCTTTTCCTTTCTTTACCAAAGGTCACATTGCTTATTTATTTTATCTCATTATTATTATAGATTTCTTATGACAGAGTTCATATGTCATTAGTGATGAGGGCTAAATCAGCCTCATCTATATTTGAACTTCAGTTTGAGTTTTCTTGCAGCTTTAGTTAAATTAGGTCCTCACTGTTTTAAAATACATTAAAGAACTGACTTGAAATGCTTCTCTTTAGCAAGGCTTGGGACCTGAGCACTGGCAAGAGTCTGGTAAACACTTTTTCACTTGTATCCAGCTTCCAGCTTTCTAGGTCATTTGGGAGCTCTCTTTGCTCTCTGGTCCCAGTTCTTGGGAAATCTTGTGTCGTGCAGCCCAGCCCTGAGGCTTTGGAGGCCTGCTGCAGAACACTTGGTGTAGGGCCAGGATTTCTCAGAGGAGTTTCTCTGTTCTTCTGCCCTGTCCCCTGTCTTGGCACGCAGCTGCTGTGCAGTCTGCAAAAGCCCGGAGTAATCCTATGAAGCTCTCTTATCATTCCCTCCAGGGACCAGCTTTAAGCAGGTAGCTGCTTAGCCCCTGAGAAAGGACCATGTACCTCAGGGGGTATCTCTCCCAACTTTTGTGCTCTGTCTCCAGGCTTTAGTGTACCCCAGCATGGTGAATGCTTAAGGAAAGAGGGTGCCAACTCACTTTGTGCTGAGGTGCTGTGTGACTCTCATCAGTTATACTGGTCTATAGTGCTAAAGTTAGTTAGGTTTCTATATGCCTTGCCCTTATCTCTGGCAGATTTCTACTCATTCCTCTGTTAGCAGTAAAACCAGCTGCCCAGATGCTCATAACTCTCAGGATTTTAGTTCATTTTGGTTTCTTTACATATTCAATTCTCTGATATTTTTAAAACTGATTTTGTGGCTTACCCAGGTTGTTCTAGTTCTTTGGATGGAGTGACACTCACTTGTGACTTTCTACATACTAACTCCAGTTGGTGATTAAAAATTAGTAATACTAATTTGTACTCTGGGACAGTATGAAATTCACAGCCAACCTCAGAAAATTATAAGGAAAAATTGAACACGAAAATTTATCTATTCCCAATCTCCTTCCTCGTTTCACACCATGTTCCTTTTTCATACTCAGTGTTTGCCTTTGAAAATTCCAATTCAATTTTTGGATTTTTCCATGTATTGCATTCTTCATTTTATTTAAATTTATAGTTTCTTTCCTTAGGCCAGTTTTTCTTTATATAAAGACACGTGACTCTTCCTGATCTTAAATCTGGGTCTTATGGTAATTCTTTTCCTTTAAAAACCTTTTCTCTTGGCAACTTCATGCAATTAGATACTCGGCACAGTTTCTACTGAGAAGTTTTTATAAATCATGTTTTAAAGAATGCATGCCCCCATCAGTCTATCATGTAGGTATATTGCTATGGTTAATCAGTACATATTTTATCAATTGTTTTTATTTTATTTTATTTAATTCCTTTGAATCTATTTAGTGAGAATAACAAATATATATATATATCATATATATCTATATATCTCATCATTATATTTTTATATATTTTTTAAATCTCATAATCATATAGTTGAGCACTGATTATTCTGTGATTTCCATATTAAGATTTTTAATTTTCAGTACTATTGAGGTAATGAAATATTTGATGCAACACTACAAGTATAGACACTCATTTCAATCACTATATATAGTTCATGTGTGAAGTTGTCAAAATGAATATGAAGAGATTTAATCTTCTTTTATGAAAGCTAAAATGTAGCTATGCTAGAAAGCTCACCCCACGCTATGTAAAGTCCATGTTTTAAAATGTAGTAGCAGGTAGTAGCAAGATTTAGAGATTAAATCTTGCATTAAGTCAGTGTTGCTGCCTAAATATGTGATCTACTTACACACATTTTAGAATAAAAAGGGAGATTTTAATTAGGAGAAAAAAATGTGATATAATTTTATTCAATAAAACACTTAGCTAATTCTTAATCTAATTAAATACTAAAATTTAAATATTTAGTTCTCTCATGTAGCCCATTTTTACTCATTTGCAGAAAGTAAATGATCCAGAAATATTTAAGGTTTGAAAACTGTGATAAATGGTGAATTTTTTCTAAATTCCATAAGTCTGAGCTTCACTGATTACTATTCAAATGGGTGTTTGAATATGTGTGTGTTTTAATCACATTATAGTCCTGAACTAATCAGAGAGTCAGATGTCTATTAGAGTTGCTATAGCATTTTTTAATACCCTGTTCTCAGAAAAGGGAAGAAAAATCATATCTCACTATGTCACATAAAATATTTTGAGATGAACAGCTCCTTAATGAAGAGTAGAATGAGAATTGTGATAGACCATTATCTAGGGAAATGTCCTAGCTAGGAAAATAGAAGTTGTAGAAACATCTGGTTTGGATTTTTGGCATAAGCAACCAAACGTTC
Organism: Miniopterus natalensis; assembly: GCF_054644295.1. Taxonomy (NCBI): domain Eukaryota; kingdom Metazoa; phylum Chordata; class Mammalia; order Chiroptera; family Miniopteridae; genus Miniopterus; species Miniopterus natalensis. The sequence continues at coordinate 145,904,078 of NC_142081.1, forward strand.
CACTCATGAGAAGCAAACCTTCCCAAAGAAAACACAACTGAAGCTGTCTGCTTTTATTAATGCGCCTCAATGGTGAATCTCCAGTGATGATGGATCACTCTCATTTAAGAAATGATGTGCTGGAAAAATGCATTATTTTCAAGAGTAACAGACTGGATTAATGCAAGTGTGTACTGAAAAAAATTCAAAACGCTCTCATGATATATGCTGATTTTCGGATGCTCCCCATTTGCACGGCTGTTTAAGCAAGCACTCTAAATGGAAATGCATTTGACATTTTTGCAACTGGATGTGATCAAATAACATTATAATTTAGCTGATTTCTCAGAAAATGATTAAACCAATTTCTTCCTCATTTCCAATACTTGCATGGGGAGAAAAAGGAATAAGAGACGTTTAATAAAATAGACACCCAAATGAAAAGCTGCCTGGGAACAATGTAGAGAGGTTGATATCTTCTTTTTTCCCCCTGCCCCTCTCTTCTCTGTCACAATAGTCCAGGGCTGCATATATCATGGCAGGAGAACTTGGATCACCTGTTTCCAGGCCTTGGTAAAGCAATTCAAGATAAATGTTCCATAAGGTACCTTGAGACTGAGTTATGCTTTCCATTAATGTTTATCTCACAAGGACTTATTAATACAGAAATAGTCTTAAACACTCTATAATAAATGATTTTGGCCTTGCAGTGCCTGGTAGTAGACAACTGAGCACTAAATTCTGCCAGAGAGGTAAGAGATAACACAAGATGACCATTTCTGCTGCACAAGATCACCAGACATAAGTGCTTATTATAATACGCGGTCCAACAAGTTAGGGTAGCGTATGAAATAAGATGACGACAGGAAATGTAACTGTTGTAGCTTTTACCTGCAAGAGAATTCCTGTTGTTTTATTGAAAAGAAAATTATCAATTACTACAAGATGTCTCCCAAAAATATATACACACTTTAACAGCTGATAGCTCAATTTTGAAAATGAAATGTATTTTAATAGACACTGCCTTTATAATTATTCAAAGTGTGTGTATACATTTTGGGGACACCCTATATTTTAGTTACCTACTGCTACACAGTAAATTATCACAAACTTAGCAGCTTAAAGTAACACATATTTATTACCTCCCAGTTTTTGTGGTCAGGAATCGGGGTGGCTTAGCTGGACCTCTGCCTTAGGGTCTCACAAGGCTGCAAACAAGGTGTCTACCAGGGATGGACTCTCATCTGAGGCTTGACGGAGGAAGGATTCGCTTCCAAGCTCACATAGATGTTGGCAGGATTCACTGCCTTACTGGATGTTGGCTGAAGGTCTCCCTTAATTCCTTGCCACGTGGGTTTTTCATGCAACCATTTCATCAAAGCCAACAAGAGACAGAGCTAATAATGAGTGTCTGCTAGAAGATGGAAACTACAACCCTGGAAGTGACATCCGTCACCTCCCCCATATTCTGTTGGCTAGAAGCAAGTCATAGGTCCCATCCACACTCAAAGGGAGATGACTACACAAAGGTGTGAATGCCAGGATTCAGGGGTCATTGGGGCCATCTTAGAGTCGACCCGTCACAATTACTAAGTCCTAAAGTGTTTCTCTATTTTTTAACCCAGTTACATTTAAATAACTTTTTATTTCTGAAAAATTCTATATAAGTATTCCTGTGAAGGATAATTCCATAAGTTTGAGGAATTCTAAGTTATATATTAGTAAATCAGTCTAGAAATTATAGAACATATATGATTTTTAATTCTTACCCATTCCTTGCCAGTTGTATAACATAGGGTAATTCTTTGCCTTCTAAACTCTGTTTCCTACATGAGAAATAGGGAAATTAGGGTTATCCTGTCTACCTCCCAGATATAGTCTTATTCTTAATTGCATAACCACCCCCAGAAAAGTGCTTTGAACAAGTATGTTGGTTATAACCATAAAATATATGTGTGAGTAACTTAAGTTTCCCAGGTTTCACTAGTCTGAGATCCCATATAAAATGACTTGAAGTGTTTTGATCCCACAGGTCACCAGTTCATCATACGTCCTCCTGAATTTTCCCCTCTGACTTTTTCTGAGTTTACAAGGAGTGTCTCTCACTTTCTCATAAACATTCTTCATCAGCTGCCAAATGCCAACTACAATTTCTGTTTCTCTTGCCCCGGCTTCCCTATGTGGGGTTCTGGGAACCTGCTGAGTTCATTATCTTCTCAGGGAACAGTGCCCTGGAGCTTTAAACTGTGGATTGCAGGTTTAAATAGGGCCAATACAGTACACATTCCCCTTGCTCCCGAGCTTAGAGTCAGTTGAGAAGCAGATGCAGGAGCTTGATAAGCAAAGACTAAAATATCAGCCTTATCAGTTAGTGGAGGTAGATGAGAAGAGACAGTTGGGCTTTGACCATGAACTTCCTAATAGTTGTTGCCTGAGTTCTGATCCTTTTAGAAATACAGGGCTTGCAGGTTGTTCACACAGATAAGCTACAAGGCAAAATCAGTCTCCTATACACTGAAGCAGAGACAGTGAGAGTGAAACCTCAGGGCATGGGCCACTGACCGATTGAGGAACATGGACCAATGGGCGCCACATTCTCTTCACCTCACCAATCAAACCAGTGAATTCTTTTTCTGTAGGACGGACGGAGAGGCTGGAGGAAGAAACATGAGGAAAATGGACTAGCATGTCCCCTAACACTGTATAGTGCTCCATGGCAAAGCTGGGGACTGGCTGGTCTCTCACCTTGAAAGGCTGCTCTAAGATAGAAGGTTCCAAGCAGTGCTGCTTTTGCCCTGGAGAAGAGTCTGAGAAAAGAATGGGTCCGTCGGCATGTAGCCCTGCTGCTTGTATGTAATAGAAAGAAAACTTTACTGGGACGTTGTGATGTTGACATCTGTGAAGTGGATTGGGCCATGGACTAGAAACTGATGAAACTGCACTTTAGCAAAGGGCATCACAATACAACAATAGCAGCAACTCCCTGCTAGCACAGATCTATTTTTGTCCATTCTTTTTGCAAGGTCACATACATTGGTTAGTCAAAAGTCTATGATCACAGTTAACTGAAAATAATAATGCCTGGCATGGTGCTGTTTAATGAGACTAATTTTCTTCTCTTATTATCTAAGCTGTAAATGGCTTAATGTGCCTCCCTGGAAGTTTTGGAAAATCACAAGAGTGGTGCAGAACAAGGGCCAAAGAAAAGTGAGATGGTTTGCAAACTATTTTCAGAATGCCAGGTGTAATTCAGGCAATGGAAATAAGATAATAAGTCAATATGTTTTTTAAACAATATAAACAGAAGATTGATTTCTCCTTGCCCCCATTAAATATACATGGAACACAAAAATGTTTTAAACCTTTTTGAAGAATTAACAAATAAAACCAGTCCAGGGAACTCTTATGTCCCATCTGGTCTGCCTGTGCCTTATCAAGTTCTTAGTAAAGCAGAATTTGTGATTTTTATTTATGGGGAACTCCACTTAGCTACCTTTCCATTGGGGCAATCATAAGGACTCACTCTTTGTTCTTGCCCTCCAAAGAAAACAAGGTTTGGCTAGCATCTGTAGGCCTGAGTTATTTCCCAGGAAATTTTCAGTCTCTTATAAAATTCTCTACTCTTCAAGTCTCCTATCTGCCCAAGAATACCGACCACCAGCTTAAGTTCAAACCAGGACTTCTCAAGTACTACCATTACTCTTCTCCAATTCACTTCAATAATAACTTGGAAATATGATGGTGGAAACAGAACTGATTTTAGGAGTTAGGAATAAAATGTTCCCACTCAGAATTTTTTCTGTATTTGCTGTTGAGTAGATGGAAGGTTCTGTCACTTTGATTGGATCATTTCATCTCTCTTGATAAACACATTGAGATTACCAAATGCTTAGAAATTTATCAGACTTTAGCTTACTTTCTTCCTGTGATGCCCAGTGCCATGTGTTTTCTTAGGTAGTTACACAATAACAAGGGTTCCACAGAGCTGAGGGTGGAATCTGAAAGAAGACTTTTCTCTCGAGCAGGGGAGCTCACAGTTGAGATTTAAAATGCATTACATTGCAGGTGTTGACCCAACCTTTGCTAATGCAGAGGAAAGTGCACCTCCCTGACAGGAAAGGGAGCGGAAAAACATTTCCTGCTGTGCTCATAGCTCTGTCATCACTGCCCATTATTCTTTGTAGATGGTTTTATTGGCTGCTTTGCTCCATAACTCTTCCTCTAAGCAATTCTTATCTCAAAAACAACTCAATCATCCACCTGTCCATCACCCATCATGAATCCCATTCTGTCATAACTAGATGGAAAATTGCTGAATAAAATGCTTCACTTTTAATATAGAACCAAAGCAAGACAATGAAGACTATTTTTTATCTTTCTCTAAGACTAATAGTGCTGACTCTAACCAGCCGCAGCAATAGAAGTTGCAGCAGCGAAAGGTATTTATACTAATAGTATAACTGTTTGGAATGTAGTTCTAATCTAACCTCTTCCCCAAATGCCGGGAGCAGTTATGGCAAGAGGAAGTTCATACATAGAGTGAAAAGCATGTTTTGGCTTGGGGTTTCCATTTTCACATATTTCTGGTCACTTAAAATCATACCTTCAAAACACTGACATGGGCCAGGATAGCTAGGGTAGGGACTGGGTTGAGGAACATTTTTATAAAGTCACTAAACTGTGTCTTTTTGATTGAATAAATGTAAATTGGACCTTTAGAGAAGTCTACTGAGAACAGGAGTAGTAAATTACCAGTAATATCAAAAAGTGTTACTGGAAAACAAAAAAAAAAACATTTAAAAAATTTTTAATCCAGATTACAGGTTAAATAATTATGTTTATCTGTTATATAATCTCTTTTTCCAAACCCTTGTTTTCTGCAAAGGATTCAGATGAAGACTGCAATCATCTGAGTTTTAAAATTTATGACAGCAACTAGGCTATCCATGCCTGCCCTCGGTAATTCCTATAACTTTTAGTCATGCTTTTCTATTTCAATGGTAGCACATACATAGAAACTTGCTGATATGCTGGAAAATATAATCTGAGCACAGCTCTGGTTAGTCATGAGGTTATTTGTTTGTTCAAAATAGACATAATACTTTAATTTAAATAGCTTTGTAAATCCTTGACCACTGTGAATCTTTTTTTTTTTTTTTTTTTTTTCCCTTAATATATCTTCATTGATTTCAGAGAGAGGAAGGGAGAAGGAGAGAGATGGAAACATCAGTGATGAGAGAGTCCTTGATCGGCTGCCTCCTGCACGCCTCCCACTGGGGACCCAGCCTGCAATCCGGGCATGTGTCCTGGCTGAGAATCGAACCTCCATCTTCTGTATCCTAGGTCAATGCTCAACTGCTGAGCCATGCCTGGCCGGGCACTGTGAATCTTATAACTGATCATATTTCCTTTGTTGCTATTAGAAACCTGAGAGCCCATGTTTATCTGTGTGAAAAAAGACCTTAATATGTGTGTTTTTAGACTTACCTTAGCATGGTTGTATTGTGTATGTATGTGTGCTTGTGTTTGCCTCATTTGCACTGTGTGTATGTATACACGCGTGCACACATGTATGTATATTTTGTTTATTTTGTATACCAGAAATGTGTTTTGAGTTTAAACTGCCCAACAATTAATTAGACTGTGAGGCAAACCAACAGCTCACTCAAATAACCTTTCTATTTGGATTCAGTCTTTGTGCTTATGCCACTGTTTGAAATCTCCTGATAGATGGTGCTAGTGCTTTATTTTAGTATGCTAAAAATGGGTCAGATATTTCTTTCTTTTTTCAAATCTCATGGGTTTTGTTTTGTTTAATAGATTCTTTCAAAAAGGTGGGATCTTGCCCTTGGTTTCTAAGGAAGCCTTTTGTTAAGTTCAAGCCCAGTAATCACAAACAATGTAGGAGGTAATGGTGCGTGATAGACATAGTTTGCTCTTCTAAGGATTTCAGTTACACTTCAGTTTTTATATTCAGCAAATAAGAATGCCTTTAAAACCTCTCATCTGTATATAAAAGTGGGTAAAAAATAGAAAAGAATAGAAGTGAACAGGAGCTACAACCATTGAATTTAGAATAGAAATAGAGCAAGATGGCATTTGAGAAAGAGAAATGCATTTTTAATATTTTTATAGAAAAAAATAAACCTTTCAGACTACAGTTTGCATCACATGTGTGGTAGAGATAATTGGTAGCAGAGGTGTCATAGTCAGCCTGTGAGGGGGGGATATAATGATTGGATTGTGCGGGCACCTTCCTGGTCCCCACTGCCCCACATGGGCTCTAGAGCCACTGTGTCGGAAGGTTCCCCCTCCTCCAGCGCCCAGAAATACAGGCCGCTCGGCCCAGGTGAGTGCCTTGTGTCCTGTCCCCTCCCTGACCTCATGCTCCCAGGCTCACTGTAGGTACCTGGATGCTCCCGGGTCTCCTTAGTTACTAATCGCGCACAGGGCTGTATTGTGGACTTCAAAGTCCTAATTAAAATTTCTTAAAAGTCAGGAGTAGATATTTTTAAGCTATAAACTTAGTGAGAAAATAACTGAGGCACAGAGGATGTTGGCTCACTTAAACTCTTCATTGTTTTTCCCTGTGAAAAGCAGAAATAAAGGAGGAGAGGAGCAAGGACAAAAGCTGCTGGCCCACTATTCCTGAGTTAAAGCTTGGATGTGAAACCTGTCGATCCTTAAACCCTCCACTGGATGTGGGAGCCGCCCAGGCACAAAGTGAGAACACGGAAAGGTTCGATTATTATCATTAGCCTTAGGGTGCTCAGCACAAGTGAGGATCCTATTGTCTCTACTTCTCCCCAGAGACCCTGTACCCATCTTTCTAGTCTCTGATTGCAGGGATCCAGAATATGCCACTGTTGCATAAAAATTATTTTGAGCTGAAGGCATTTGAGTTCCTGAAATCCCTCATCTGCCTAAAAGCAGAGCTACCAAAAGAACTGTCATAAATCCCCTCCCAAGAGCAATCAGGAAAGATTGATTCTTATCACTAGAGACAATGAGAAGTCAGCAGCACACCTAAAAGACATGGTCTCAAAACTATCATATCTGCCATTTATTCTCCTGAGGGCCCATTTATCTCACCAAAACGTCATTTGTTTTCCCATAAGTGCCTTTCCCTCCCCCGTCCCCTTTCTAGGAGGAATCTGTTGTCCCATAAGTGTTCTCCCCGACCCCTTCACCAATGCTCTCTAAATTCTAACCAGCACTTGGAGTCAGATTTCTTGGTGAACTCCTTTATGTACACAGGTGATTAAAATCTGTCTTTTATCTTGCTAATCTGTCTTCTATTAGTTTAATTTGCAGGCCTCCAAGAACTCAGCCTAAAGGGATAGAGGAAGAGAGGGTTTTATGGTTAACAATTTTAGCAAAAGTTCTTTGTGCCATTTCTTTAAGGTGCTTCCAGAGGTCAGTGCATTATAGGATTTCAGGTGTATGCATTTATAAAGATAAAGTTGTAACATGTATACTCATATGTATACATAAATGTATTCCTTATAATTTTCACATATGTCTATTTATATAAAACTGTTCTTTCTGAGGCATCCTTGAAACAAAAGGAATCATGAGCAAATGTTTTGTTTAGTAAAAACTGTGGGCTCAAGTAAATAAGGATTTCCCCCAAATCCTTTTTTTTTTTTTTAATTCTCACCCAAAGATATGTTTTTATTGATTTTTAGAGAGAGAGAAACATTGATGTGAGAATCATTGATCGTTTGCCTCCTATATGAGCCGCAACGGAGTGGGGATTGAACCTGAAACCTAAGTATGTGCCCTGACTGGGAATCAAACCCGAAACCTTTTGGTGTAGGGAACAGCCCTCCAATACTGAGCCACCCTGTCAGGGCCCCGAATCCTTTCTTAATACAGAACCCAGTGGTTTGAAAGAAGATTGCATGTTTTATAATGCAGAGAAAATCTTTAAATTTAAGTTTACATTACCAAAGAATTCTTGGTTTGGTACATTCTTTCACTCTAGGAAGATACAAACTTGGCCCTCATTTTAATGTCTTTCTAATCACCTGTTTGTTTTCAATCCTGGGTGGGTAATTTATGGATAGTGATAAAAAACCAAAACATAACATCCAAGCAACTTCGAGCAAAAGGCATATGGTATAGATATATGAAAATCTGAACCTAAAATTAAAAAAAGATTGTGCACTATCTGATGTAGTCTTCATTCTGCAATAAGATGCTCTATAGGAGTCTTTTTTTCCTTCATTTTAGCAAAATGTCTCATCACGCCATTGCCTTATGTAAAACTCTTCATGATCTTATATCACCAAGTCATTTAACATGGCATTCAAGCCTAACAGTCCTCTTTCTCTGTTCTTTTATGGCTCCATCACAGTACCTATCACATCCTACTATGATTATCTGTTTACTTTTCTCTCTTCCCCACTCAATTAATATTCCATCAAGACAGGAGCATTTAATGTCTTTATCTCCCCCAGGCTAACCCAAACCATATCTGTATGCCAGCATTTAACTCTTATGTTTAGCACACAGCAGGTGCTCGATATATGTATTGAATGGACTCCTATGTGGATGCCCCCTCTGATCTTTCTGCATGCTTAGATCTTACACTTCCATTAATATTAAGTTCAAAAAATTATCTTTGTAATGTCTAGCCTGGTCTCACAGGCTGAATTAATCACACACTAATCTATGCACCCACGGCACTCTGGTCGTACCACTTATATCACATTTAAACATGTTTGTTTCTATATCTCCTTGCTGGTAAAACTAGGTTTAATTCATTTTTAGTGCTCAGAATCTGGCATTGTGGTTAACAAAAAATAATATTTTAAATAAATGCCTGTGAAATTAATAAAGGAGCAACCTCCATGGCAGGAAAGAGATAAGGTTTTGTTTCCCTAGTGCTATGGGTGGATTTGTACTTCCCCCAATAACATGTTTATCTGACTCCCAGTCCTTCAGAATGGAAACTTATTCTGAAACAAGTTTGTTGAAGGTGTAACTAGTTAAGGTGAGATCATGTTGGAGTAGTGTGGGCCATTAATCCAATATGACTAGTGTCCTTATAAGAAGAGGAGAGGCAGACACAGAGGAAAGATGACCATGAAGAAAGAGGCAAAGATTGGAGTCATGCTCTTATAAGCAGGACACTTGAGACTGCCAGAAGCTGCAAGAGACAAAGAAAGATCCTCCTCTAGGAGCCTTCATGGGATTCTTGATTTCAAACTAGTAACCCCCAGAATTGTGAGATAATAAATTTTTAAGCCACCGAGTTTGTGATGCTTTGTTAGGGCAGTGCTAGGAAACTAATACACCTAGTATGTGTCAACTATCATATCCTTGTTACTCAGGATTATCTCTAAAATGGAACTGGTTTATGCAAGAGAATAAAAAGAAACGTGATGTTTAAGGATTGCCTCTGCTCTGTGAGGTACTATATGGTGCTAATTGTCTCCCAACATGACACCCACTTGAAATGTAAGCTCCTTAAAGTGAACAAACAAATGAATGAACATGTATTTACAGGTTACTCGGTATTAGTAACTTACGGAATGGGATGCCCTTTGTTATAAAATGTCTCAAAATGGGGAGCAAACTGTCTTTAGAATTATAAAAAACATGTTAATACATGTTTACTTGGAATCTTCAGTGACTGGAGGACATTACAGAGAAGATAATAAATTCACCTATTCATTCATTTATTTATCATTCCTTGTTTCACAAATACAACAATGGACGATATAATGAAGGTCCCATCTGGAGATTATATTATATTGATGTAGAGCAGAAAAAACACAATATAGGACACATTGGATGATGCTGTGGGGAAAAAAAAAATAAGTAGGGTAAGAAAATGGAGAATATTAGAGATCTGCTGCTCTTTTAGTTGGGGTTGTCAGATGAGGTGTTTTTCATAATGTAGCAGTTGACTGGGATGAGGGAATGAACTATATATATGATTCTAAATGGTATATATTTGTATGGATATGTATTCATCAGATATATACATATTTATATATGTGTGTGCATATATGTACACATATATCTATATAATCTGAGAATACAGTGGTTAGGCAGAAGAAGTACATCACGAGGTGGAAGGAAGCATATTTTTGGAATAGCAATGAAGCCAGCATTGCCTATGTAATATGAGTGAGGGGGAGACACATGTGACATGGAATCAGAGAGATAATTGGAGAGTAGATCATGTCAGCTATGAAGGCCACTGTGAAAATCTTTCTTTTCCTCTGAGTGAGCCTGTTGATGGGTTGTAAGCAGAGGAGTAATATGACCTGACATAGGATTTCTAGTGTCCTTTTGGCTTCTCTGTGGCAATACGCCACGGGATGAACAAGAGCAGAAGTCAACACACTAGTTAGATGGAGACTGCAGTAATCTGTTTGAAAGGCCGTGGTGACTTGAACCAGCGTGAGAAGTAGTTGGAGTCAGGACGTGTTCTGCAAAATGGAATCTGAGATTGGCAGATGCAGTAAGCAGGGAGACCTGACTGGGTTTTGTCAGACGAGCAAAGGTGGTGAAGAAGGGAGTGGTGAAGGTGGGAGCAGAAAGGATAGCATTCCATACCTATTAGAAGTTGGGGCTTAAAGAATTGGAAATGTTTTGCAGGAGGAGAAGAAAAGGTGAGTGACAAAGGAGATTTCAGAGCTTGATGGGACCCAGCTTATGTCAAACCTGTTGCTGTGTGGTAGAGGTTGGAGTTTATCCTGAGGTGGTGAGGAGTAGTTGAAGGATTTCTGAGAAGGCATGAGGCATTATCATATTCATATTTTAGCACAATGGACAACAAACTGGAGAGAGGGCAGGGATTGAAATTAGAGACCAGGTGGGAGATTTTGCAGTATCACGTCTGAGAGATAATGGTGGCAATGACACTGGAAATGGGAATAGATAGATAAGATATATTTAATGCATAGAAGTGCCAAGACTTAACCATTAGTTAAATATAGAAGGTGAGAGAGAAGGAGAAGCAAGGCGAAGTTCAAATTCTCTAACTTGGGTAATTGGGTTGTGGTGGACCATGACTAGGCTTGTCCACAAATAGCTCCTAAGAAGCCATAAGCAGAAAACTCCTAGGGACTGGTGGCAGAGGCATAGGTCAAGGAAGATGGGTCCCATTCTGACACAGCAAGAATATCCAGGCCTGAAGGCTGAGAGTAGGTGGTTCAATAGCCTTAAATGATAATGTGTTTCAGAGTGCTGATGTAGCAACTGGTAAAGAGACACTGAGTCCAGAGTCCTCTGTTTCTCTGACTTGGTAGACATCTCCTTCCCTGTGGGTAGTCAAGAAGACCAAGTTTGAGCACCAAGGGAAGAAAGAGGGAGCCATGTCTACCGTTTATATCCTACACACTTCCTTTGTGGCTTCAAGAATCAACCAGAGAAAATTACAAACCAACCCACATCATCACCATCTCTAACCTTTCAAATACTGCCAGGCTAGCCCATGGGTAGATCATGGTGCCATTAATCAGGTCTGTGGATAATAAAGGAGAAATGTATTTTGGGGGAGGGGAGGGAAGGAAGGACAGGGAATCTAAGAAATCTAAGAAAAGATGTTCTGGGCCTGTAATTCACATTTAAAACCTCTGTCTGGAGCCCCAAAATGAGGCCTGGCTTCCATCACAGATAGATATCAATGACATTAGGGAATATATGCTATCCCAGAGAAAGGTCAAAATAAGGAAAGAAGAAAGTCAAAGATTAATTGTAGGAAACATCATAATGCAAGTGATTAGTGCAGAAAGAAGATCTTAGAAGAGACTGAGGTGTAAATAACATCAAAGTAGAAAAAAGAAAAAAAAAAAAGAGAGTGGATCTTGGAACCCAAGGGAGAAGGTATATTTACACAGTTGCAGAGAGACCAACTGAGGTAAAGAATAAAATCTCTCCATTGGATTAGCAACGGGGAGTCACAGATGATGTTAGCTTTAATCAATGTGACAATGAGGTACAGAAATCAGGTTTCAATGGGCTAATTAAATGGTAGGTGAGACAATGAGTGCTTCACACTCTTACAGGCTTTTAGGCGAAAGATTAGGTGATGGCTAGGGGAGAATGCAAAATCAGACTTATGTTAAAAGATATGCTGAGGCTTATTAAACATTTTAAGAGTTTAATTGATCAGAAATTGATTTGAATTGGCAGCATTCAATCTAGCCAATATAAAGGAGCTTCAAGGAGCTGTACAAAATGAAAGACTTATAGGCAGAAGAGAGCAGGAAAACATCAAAGTTATACTAGCAAAAAAGTGTGTTGGTGACTGCAGGGTTTCTTTCCCCAGAGTCTAGAGAATGGCAGGGGTCTATCAGGCAGATGACCTAATTAGTGCTGATCAGGTTGTTCCTGACTGACTGGTTTAAGATTCCATTTCTAGGAGGGCAGAAATTATAATCAAGTCCTTGTTTGGTGACGTGGGGCTTAGCATAAGTGACTCCATTTTGGGCCTGTTGTCTTCTTTTTTAACAATTATAAGTGGCAGAGACTGTAGAATGTTTGGGTGTTGAGAAGCAAGTTTTAAGAAGCATATTGTGAACATACTACAAATAGAATAAACTGTAGGGTGAGGCATTGGAGAAATAGATGTTTCCATTATTCTAAGGTTTAGGTTTCACCTCGTGAATTTGCTGGGAGAATATTCGAACCCGTTGGGAGACCGGTTTTATATAATGGTTTAAGTAAACCAAGTCTAGGCTACTAGGAACTGAAGCCAGGGGAAGATTAACTAATTAAAATTATCCTTTCATCCTCAACAAAGGTAGGAAGTAAAAGTGAGAAAATGGTAACGTGGCGCATAATGAGTGTTCCATTAATGCTAGATCCCTTCTGAAAATCCTGAAAAAGATTTAAGAATATGAGACCCGCAGCACCACCCCCCCGAAATGTTTCAAAATTAGATTGCTCATTATCAGCCCTAAGCAAACTGTCTCGAATAGGACACTGTAGAAACTGAGCAAAAAAGTCTTAACAAAGGCAAATCAGTAATTCAAAGTCTCTTCATGCACCTCAATAAAGGAAGGGGCTGGAGGAAATTCGCGGCACAATGGCACATGATTCAGACAGCTTATCAAGAGGCCAAGGGATGCGGCACTCCTGAGACGTCTTCAGATAGATTCTGTAAATGCTAGACTCCTAGGAGAAAAAGGAAAAAGACATGCTGGAAATCTACCTAGTGATCTCTGAGACAAACAGAGCAGACCAGCTTTGTGGCTGATTTCGTTCCCGTTCCTGTTTCAAGGCAGGTGCTGCTAAAGGTGGGCCCATTCAGTCAACGATGAATTCCTATGACCATGCATCTACTTTAAATGGCGCTTTAATTTTTTTCACTTACGTTTACTTTTCATGCTTTTATTTTTTTCCCTTTACACTTTTACACAGAGCTTTGAAGGATGAGCCTTTGTTGCAAAGAATCTAGATTTCAAGTAATACCGCTCTCTCCTCCTTCGGTTCAGTATGACTTTTTCTCTCTTCGGCTGTCTGCTCGCAGCCCCTCTAGGTGCCTTGCCTCATTTCAGCTAGTGAGCTTTGCCCTTTGCACCTTTTAGGTCATCATTAGTCATTTCAAAGATTTTACAGAGGAACGATAAAGGAAACTGTTATTTGAAGAACTTGGGGCTCTGCATTATTTTCTTGGCCTTGACAAATACCCATCGGTAATGAAGACTTTCAAAGGCCTTCATTAGGGCCTCGGAAAGGAACAGAGGGAAAGTTAATTACCTGGAGCCAAAAATCCTATTTTCCCTTTAACAACCCAGGGCTGCACTTTAAAGGCAATCAAATGAAATGCTGTTTGGCAAATAGTCAGCCTTTCTTGAAATGCTGAGTGTAATTAGATGCTCTCCTGTCTGTCATTAAAGACAAATCATTTATAAATGGTTAACATTTGCGCACTGCACTGGGCCTTCAACCTTTATCATAATTATATCTCCAATATTGACCAAAATATTCTAAACTGAGAAATGGGAGTTTATTGCAAGACTAATTGCTTGATAATGAATTACTGCTGCTCTTAAGAAAATTCACACTATTTATTTATTTACTTATGTTGCCTTCATTTTCTTGCAGAGATTTTGACATTTGCAATGCAAATAAACTTAGAAGAAATCTTCTGTGAAAGGAATCATCCATCCCTGATAGTGGCTAATTTTGATTCTAATTGGGGGCTGTGAACCATTCAAAGAATAAAAACTCTCAACCCTGTCCAAAATCCACTGGTTGGAAAGAAACTCAGATGTTATCAATGCTCCCTGGTGAGGGGTAAGGATGAAAAAAGCATTTCTGAGCGTTAGAGCGTGTTTTGAGACTGTGATGTCATCAGCTTCTCCCATGCTTGACAGCAGCTTACTTCGTTATACTGAAATCTATTTAATGCGCTATTCCCAGCCAGTCACTCGTCACCCTGCATAAGACTAGGACGTCCAGTACAAAGGACACAAGATTCAGGTTCCTGACCTCATGGTGATGCTGATTTAGGCTCTTCTGCATCTTTCAAACGATGTTTTCAAACTGCCACTTGTGCCTACTTTATGATAAAGTAGGCATCACTGTGCCTATTTCTCTAGTACGATTTCAGTACTTTCATTCTAAGTGCTGAATTTAAGTGGGTTGAGGGAATTCTGAATGAAATAATAAATATATGTTCCTTGTTATAAAGTTTAGAGCATTTTTAAGTAGTAATTATCATCATCAAAACTGAATTACCTCAAGGGCAGATATCAAATCTATTATAGGGATATTAGCAGAACCCAAATGCCCATTTCTCCATTGTTTGTTTAATAAAACCTCTATTTAAGAATAATAAACTACAAACAATAACTAATGAGTTAGAAGTTACAGCATGCTAGGGACTGTGCTAGCTCCTTTTATGTGTTTTCCATTTAATTTTCACAATAACCCCTTGAAATAGATATTATACTGTCCTTTTTGTAAATTCAGAAACTGAGGCTTAAAGATATTATTTTCCCTGGACCCACAACTAGTAAATGGCAGAGCCAGAAATATGAGCTACATTTGCTTCCAAGTCATGTGTTTTTTATTTTATTTTATTGACTGTTTAGAGAGGTGTGGGGGATGGAAAGAGAGAGACAGAAAGAGAGAGAGAAGGAAACATCAGTTTCTTGTTCCACTTACTTATGCATTCATTGGTTGATTCTTGTATGTGCCCCGATAGGGATCAAATCCATAACCTTGGCATATTGGGGCCCCACTCTAACCAACTGAGCTATCCGGCCAGGGCCCAAAGTAATGTGCTTTTAAGTAGACAATTACCTAATTTTCTAAACATTCTATGCTATTATTTTCCACTCTTTTGAAAAGGACATTATAAATACTGTAAAGATACAACATTGGTGACTCTTGACAAACTAAGTACATGAAATTAAGTACAGCACCTCCTTTGTTAACAAAATTAACCTTAGCTGCATTATCTATATTTAATGTATAAGTCCTGAAATTATAGAGAAAGTCTAGAGTAGGGGCCCGCAAGCCACTGTCCTCTAGCTGATACCTGTTTTCATGTATAAAGATTTATTGGAACATAGCCATCCCCATCATTTACATTTCATCTAGACTGCTTTTATGATAACACTGTGCAGGGCTCCAGAATACACCACAGTGGCATCAGGGCCATTTTATGCTGAAGACATTTGAGAGTCAAGAGGTGTAAGAAAGACGTTATCTGAACTCCCTTTATCTCCCCAAAAGCACAGCCTCCCAAAAGGATTCAGCTGTGATAAGTGCCCTCCCTGGAGTTTCACAACCAGGGAAGATTGACTCTATCAACAGAGATGTGAGGTCAGCCCTGGGATAAGAAAGCACCTAAGCATAAATTGTTACCAAGCTCTCAGATCTCTCATCTATTCTCCTAAAGGTCCACTTACCCTTTCTAAAAGTAAATCGTTTTCCTGTAAGTGCCCTTTCTTCTCCACCTCCTCCCCTGTTAAGATGAAATATAAACCCCACATTCTAAATGCCTTTTCTGGCCACATTTTTCTGTGGGTGGTCCACGTTTATTCACAAACATGAATAAACTTTGTCTCTTCTCTTGGTGATCTGTCTTTTGTCAGTTTAATTTGCAGGCCCTCGATTACTGAACCTAAGAGGGTTGAAAAGTTTTTTCTCCTCCATAAAAGCAATGTGGGAATTGTTGCAACAGAGATCCTGTCACCTGCTATTCCTAGGATATTGGCTAGGTGGCTGTTCAGAGAAAATTTGCTGTGCCCTGGGGAGGCTGAAAGATTATACAGAAAGGGGATGTTGATCTTCACAACCTTTTAACTCACTTCACAGTGAATACGAAGTTTACATGAAAGGGTGCAACCATATTATCTACATCCTTGCAAATAAACACATAGATGATTAAGAACATATATAAACTTGTTCACTGCCATGTTGGCCTTGTGGTCCCCGGCAGTGAGAATCTAGATAGCTTTTTCTTGTCTTAAAGAAAGTTACTGTATCATTGTGTAAAATTTCTTTTTAGTAAATGTGCCTAAGTTAAATTCCAATCATATATATAGAGTGTACTGTGTATGTAGCCCAATAAATATTCAAATACAAATAATCTGAAAAATCATTGTTTGTTGAATTTCTATTTTTAAAATTTTAGTTTGATTACTTAATAATTAGCTATGCATGCTTCCTCTTCTGTGAACTCTTCAAATCTGACCAACCTCCTCATAACTATTTATAAACACTATTTATACATGAGTATTTGCTTTTAATGCTGTATGCTTCTTTTATAGAGAGCAAAGATATTTTTTGATGCTAGTAATACTTATCTGTAGTTCTGTTTATGATTTTTTCCATCAGCTACACTTCTAAAAGTTCTTATTCTACCCTATAATTTTCTGTTAACTTATATTTTCTTATGGTAGGCTATTGTTTGAATTTTTTCCCTATTAATTTTTATTAATATGGAATTTGTATAGTAACTTATTGGTGTGAGTGAAGACACATCTACAAGGTCAAGCAAAAGTAGGTTTGCAGTTGTGAGTGCATGAAACACAGTTTATTCTTATATTATTATTTTTAATTATTATATTATTTTCCATATAAACAACTGTAAACTTACTTTTGCCCCACCCTGTATTTTACTTCCTCCTTATGCCAACCACCACCACCACCACAACCAAACAGCTAAACAAATGACAATAAAACAAGGCCTCACCTGGAGGAGGATGGACTCGCCAAGGACCCCAGGACCCAAGAAAGAGCACAGTGGTGATTGCTCTTGGTTTTCTTTTTGTCTCTTGTCTCCCAGACATGAAGCAGAACACAATGGCAACTCAGAAACAAATCTCATCAAAGTTAAATGAATGGAACCACATAGGATGTGTTCTCTGGCCACAGTGGAATCAAACCAGACATTAGTAACAGAAAGATAATAGAAACATTTTCAAACACTTGGAAATTAAACATACTTGTAAATAATCCATGAATCAAACATAAGACTCAAAAAACTACATAAAACTAAATGAAAATAAAAATACAACATATTAAAAAGTGTGTGACACAGCTATAGCAGTATAGCCCTATATAAAATAAAGAAATATAATGCATTATTTTAAAATTCTTTAAATAGTCATCTTTATGCCCAGATGGTTTCACTGGAGAAGTCTACCAAAAATTAAAGAGGCAGTAACAACAATTCTGCACAATCTTATCCAGACAGCAGGAAAGGAGTTCACTCTGTGAAGCTGGTATTACCTGGATACCAGAAGCTAGATATGACAGTATAAGAAAAGAAGAGAAACAAAAAAAAGAAAACTACAGACCAATATCCCTTTTGGAAACCAATGCAAAAATTCTTTAAAATATTTGCAAATAGAATCCAGCAATACATAAAAAGAATTATATATCATGACTAAGTGTGGTTAATTCCAGGCATGCAGTGATGGTTCAATATGCAAAAATCAATGAACATAATCCACCATACTAATAGACTAAGGAAGAAAAATTATATGATCATATTAATTAATGCATAAAATAATTAGACAAAATTCGATACCCATTCATGATTTAAAAAAATACTCTCAGAAAAGTCAGTATATAGGGAAGCTTCCTCAATTTGATAATGATCATCTATAAAACAAACACGTAAACAACAACAACAAAACACCTCACTGCGGCTGCCTTTAATGCTGAGAGATAGTGCTTTTCTTCTCAGATCAGCAATAAGGCAAGGATGTCCACTCTCATCACTCTTATTCAACATAATGTGGGCTATTCTAGCCAGTGTAAGAAAGGAAAATAAAAATGATACAGGTTGGAAAGGAATATAAATGTGCTTATATTCAGATGACATAGCTGTCTACATAGAGAACTCCAAGGAGTCTGTGAAACATTCCTGGAATTAATAAAGGAGGTTCAGTAGGGGCCTAGCAAACAAGATAAGCATCAGTGTGCTTCCATAAACTAGAAATGAGCAGATGGACACAAAAGTTAATTGTATAATTCCATTGACAATCACCCCCAAAACGAAATACTTTGGTGTAAATCTAACAAAACTTGTACAGGACTTGTAGGCTGAAAACTATATAAGGCTGATGAAAGAAATCAAAGAAAATCTAAATAAGTGTTTTTGGATTGTAAGAGTCAACATAGAAAAAATTTGGGTTTAATGCAATTCTCATCAAAATTTCAGCAAGGTTGTTTTCTTTTGGCATTGGCAATTTTAAAAAAAAAGTTATATGATAAAGCAGAAGAATTAGAATAAAACAGTTTAAAAAAAGAATAAAGTAGGATGAATCATTCTACCCAATTTCAAGACACAACTATATTTTTAGGATTGTATTATGTGGGCAGAACAATAGACACGTAAGAACAGGAAACTTGGAAGTAGCCCCAAACACATTCTCAGCTGATATTTCACGACGTGCCAAAACAATTCACTGGAGAAAAGTATAGTGCTGGAGCAATTGGACATTCATAGGATAAATAAATACATAAATAAAAAAAATGAAGACCTAATTCTCACACCTTATGCAAGAAATTAACTCAAAATGGATCATAGATTTAACTGTAAAATATGAAACTGTACAAATAAGAAAACAAACATAGGAGAATATCTTTAGGATCTAGGGCTAGACAAAGAAATGTTAAATTGGGTATTGAAAGCCCAATCCATAATGGGGGGAAAACAAAAAAAACAAAATGATAAATTGGACCTCAAAATTAAAATTTTTTGCTCTGCAAAAGACCTTGCTAAGATGATGGAAAGGCAAACTACAAACTGGGAGAAAATATTTGCAAAATGCACATGCAACAAAGGCCTATTATCTAGAACATATAAAAAAGGTCTCAAATCTCAACAATAAAAAAAATCAAACAATTCAATTATAAAATGGACAAAAGACATGAAGAGATATGAGGATATACAAATAGCAAATAGTTACATGAAAAGATGTTTGGCATCATTAGCCATTAGGGAAGGGAAATGCAAATTAAAAAAAGAGAGATATTACGAACACCTATCAGAATGGCTAAAATTAAAAAATCAAATACCAAATTCTGGCAAGGATATAGAGAAAGGGGATGGCTCACATATTACTGGTGGGATTCAAAAATAGTATAATATCTCTGGAAAACAGTTTGACAGTCTCTTAATAAACTAATCATAAAACTACCATATCCAGTTATATTCCTGGGTACTTATCCCAGAGAAATAAAACTTATGCTCACACAAATCTTGTACATGAATATTTTTACCCAAACTTGGAAATAATCCAGGTGTCTTTCAATAGGTGAATGGTTAGAGATCATGTGGTATATCCATGCTATAGAATTTTACTCAGAAAACAAACAAACGAACAAAAAAAACACCTATTAAAACACACAACAACCTAGGTGAATCTAGAAAAGTATGCTGAGTGGAAAAAAACAATCCCAAAGCTAGAATATAATCTCAAAATGTATAATTTCCTTTACGTAACATTCTTAAAATGACATACCTATAGAAATGGAGATTAGATTACTGGTTGCCAGAGGGTAAGGAGGTAGTGGAGGTGGGAGAGCAGTGGGTGTGCTTATGGAAGAGCAGCATGAAGAATCCTTGTGGTGATGGACCTGCTTCTTGATTTTATCAATATCAAGATCCTGGCTGTAATGTACTATAGTTTCCAAGGTGGTACCACTGAGGGAAAACTGGTTACCTCTGTATTATTTCTTACAACTGTGTGTGAATCTACCACAAAATAATCTCAAAATAAAAAGTGTAATCTTTTAAAAGACTTTTTAACTTATTTTTAGAGAGAGAGGATGGGAAAAGGAGAGAGAGAAGCATGGATGTGAGAGCAGAACATTGGCCGCCTCCTGCACACCCCCTACCAGAGACTGAGTCTGGACTGAGAATCAGTCAGCAACCCTTTTGTACACAGAACAATGCCCAAGCAACTGAGCCACACTAGCCAGGGCAAAAGTGTAAATTTTTTAAAAAAGGCCTTAATCGGTGGCTCCACCAGAAGGGCATCCTGGATGAGGCTTACCTTTAAAAGCTATGCAATTTACATAAATCCGGTGAATTTCTCTTACAACTTTCAAATCCAAATTAATGATTCAGTTTAACAAATGTTTGTTGAATGCTATTATAATCAAAACACAGTGCTAGTTAACATGGTTTGAATGTAATAATGAATGCAAAGTTGTATGCTGGGAGTTTGAAATCTATGGAGAGAGAAAGAGACATGCACAAATAAATGTATCCTAAAGAAAATGTGATGGTTGAAATCTGAGGAAAATACACTAAAATATCATGAGAGGAATATATTATCTGTACCTGTGTGTCAGAAATGTCATAGGAATGAGGTGTGGAGGAAGATAGATGGTATGATCTGAGCAGAGCTTAAGAAAATCAAAAGGATTTCTTTAATTAATTATATAAATATTTTTATTTTATTATGCTGATTGGCGAATAGATGCTTCTGAGAAAATCTGGATTGTGCTGAAATTCTTGTTCGATGTTTGATATTTGCTCATTTCCATTCATAGCAACAAGTAACATGTGCCATGTGGGAAATGTTGCAGTTGCCCTTCTAATTCTTGAAGAAGGATTGCTGGCAGCCTCTACTCCTATACAACTTTTGAAGTAGATTTCTTATCCAAAAGCCATTTTAGTGTCTGCCTGGCTATCAGGTGTCCACTAGGTCAATTAGTGAGCCGAAGTGAAAGTAATAATAGAGCCTTTATTTACTTACTGCAACAGCTCAAGAAAAGGCAAGAAGAGAGGCGTCCCTCCAGCTTCACATTCCCTGGTGTTAATTTCTACCCCCATAACAGCACAGGGGGAGTGTCAGCTGGATGCAGCACAGATAGGGGGAGTCATCTTAGTGCTCAGGAACCCCAAACAAAAGGCTCCTATGACCCAAGGGAGGGAGGTGGGAAGGGCTAGGAATAGAAAAGTACTGAGTCAAAGTGGATAAAAATACTTCAACCAAGGCCCATATATAGTCTCCAAATGGAGGAGCCTCATCTAGGAACTCAGCTCTGTATAAGAGTATGAATATGCTTGGCCCATGCAGATGGTGGGGGCTGAGTCCGCTGCCCCCTCACCTCCAGCTTGACCTAGAGCTAGACACCTCAGTGGCCAAATAGCATTTTTAAATTGATTTGAGAGAGAGAGAGAGAGAGAGAGAGAGAGAGAGAGAGAGAGAGAAACCTATTCGTTGTTCCACTTATTCATTGGTTGACCCTTATACATGTCCTGACCTTGGGTTGAATCCAAAACCTTGATGAATGAAGACATGCTTTAACCAGCTGAGCTTACCCAGCCAGGGCCAATCAGCATTTTGACTTTGAAAACAATCTTCTTGAGGCCTATGGCCATATATGTAATTTTCAGTGAACCATTCAGGTAGTAGACTGTTATTTTTTCTACTTACGTCTATTCTCGATAGTGTCAAGTAATGTGCTAGGTTTGGGTGTAATTAGAAATTTAACAACACTATGTTTAAGCATGGATAGCTCATTGATTTCACTTTTCCAGAAATGCATTAATTGTATTAACTTAGAATTTAATTAAGATAAATAGGTAAGCATTGAATCATATTAAAACCTCCAATTAACCAAATCATCCTGGTAGAATAACAATGGCCATTAGAATTTGTCACATCCAGGACCACACAAGGTGCCTCCTGCCTTTTCTTTGACATTTTGTTTTTGGTGTACCTTTGACACTTTAAAAATGGACACTTCTGCCCGGCTGGTGTGGCCCAGTTGGTTGGGCATCATCCCATGCACCAGGAGGTTTCCGGCTCCATTCCCAGTTGGGGCACATGCCCTGGCTTCGGGCTGCATCCCCAGTGGCGGGGTGTGTGTGTGTGTGTGTGTGTGTGTGTGTGTGTGTGTGTGTGCAGGAGGCAGCTGATAGATGTTTCTCTCTAACCATTGATGTTTCTCTCTGTTCCTCTCCCTTCCCCTCTCTGAAATCAATAAAAACATAATTTTAAAAAATGGACACTTCTAATGTGAACAAGACAACAGTTGCAGATAATGTACATTACTTCAGTGTTTTTGCTTTCAAGAAAGTGAAATTATAGCAGGAAGCTTAATAAAACTGGTCATAAACTAGGTACTTCTGTTACCACCCATAGCCTAAGAATTACGGCTAGTACCAGCTATTTATTAGTGGGAACCAAGAACTTAATTTTAAAAATAAGAATTACATAATTCTCAAATGTGAGAATATTAATTTTTTTTCTGCTATATGCCAAGGAAACTAATGCATAAGAGCCCAATAAGTGTGTGTTGAATAAGTCAAAACAAAACAAAACAAAACAAAAATCTCTTTTCTACAGAATTGATCAAATCCTTGATATTGAAGGTGAAATGCTGGCTTATGCTCTCCACTCTCCTACCAGCCCTGGCTTAGTTCTCTTGATATTTATTTTCCCTTCCAAGACAATGAATAACAAATCTAATTCCTCTTTCCTATGTAGCCTTTTATACAGTTTAAGACGATTTCAATTTCCTATGGAAGACACTCACTTTCTTAATATGTAAGCTCTGTGTGAATAGTATTAACCTTACTAAGCATGATGACCAAAATGTCTGGTCTATAGTAGATGCTGAACAATTGGAAAGGTGAATTTTAAATACTCGCTGTATTTCCAGTATACTTTATATTCAATATTTTAAATGCTGTGTATTTAAATCTCTATATGAGTAATTTTTTCCCTGTATGCTCATGTTCCTCTTAAAAAGTGGTGCACAGAATTCAAGGACTTGCTATTTTGATAAATCTACTTCAATCAATGCTGACTAAAATCATATTAGCCCTTTGACAAACACTTTCTGTTTTTAGATTGATTACAGCTCCTAATTTACAAGTTAGCCTTTGAATATCCGGCATATACACAAGTGGAATGTGAGGATATAAAATGAGTGACTTTGCCATATTGAGCCCCCTGGGTTCTTTGAGCCAAGTGCACATTTGAGTACCTATGAATTTCTTGAGTCTTTTGGGAAAAATAAGAAGATAAAAATTTATGTGTGGATAACATTTTGGCTAGTGATAGAAATCAAACCTTAAAGTGCCACAAGAAATGCTTACTTTTGTCCACACCCCCTATTTGACCTGTGTACTCTAACATTTATTAGTTTCTAAGGATTGTAGAGTGTTTCAAAAATAAAAGTAATTAATTAATGTCATTTACCTTTTATTATACCTGTGGTTTGGTAGAAACTGCATACACACAGATAACATATTTTACACACACTACATATACGTAAAACAATGCTTTAAAAGCAAATATATATCACAGTCTTTTCTTCTAAAAATCATGGTTTAAAAGAGCTTGAAAATGGAAAGAATGCTCCCTTGGCACCATGCTGGACAAACATTCTACTTTTTAACTGTTGGTCTCCATGTCCAGTTCTGGGGCATCTGTGATGTCGGCCTTCAAACTGGCTTCAGATCATGCAGGACTTTTCTGTATGCAGACTGCAGAAAACTGGGAAATAAACCCATGGATGAACACACATGAAGGAGCAGAGTAAAAGCCTAATCAATCACTCTTATTTGCATAGTCCTACTTCCCAAGTACATTACAAAGACTAAAAAAAAAGTAACGATAACGAAAGAAATCTAAGAATAGGAGGCATTTAAAATTTTTTGTATTTAGTTTTGTAAATTTTTTGCAGCTCTGGAGCATATAGTTAGATAATTAACAGAGTATAAGAATCATAAGAAAAGATGATAAATAAAATGGATTGTTCTGAACTTAAAGACTTTTACTAAGACAATAATAGATTGTAATGAGCGAAAGCAGTTTTCTGGGTTTAATAACTATAGCAAAATTAATATTCAAATTTTATAATATTGTCCTATAAGTTGCTTCAATTATCTCAGATTTATAAGCAGATTGACCGTGTCATTTCTTATTGAAACCAGAACATTTTAAGAGTGAATGGGTGAGCTATGGATAATTATGCCTGGGCAATCGGCATAAACACAAATTGTTCCAGCCAAGCAAACACATATGGCCATACCCTCCTAGTATTCTATAACTAATAGATAATTTAGATAATTTCTTAATTCAATCAAGTTTGAAGTTTTTGTTTGTTTGCTTTTTTTGATTTCTTTCTCTTTTGTTATTGCTTTTCTTACTGCCTGAAATATTTTTTCCTCGGATCTTTACACGACTTTTTATTATTTAAGTTTTAACTATAATACCCATTTTTAGAGAACCCATTCCTAGAGCACCTTGTCTAATGTCTCCCATCCCATTGCCCACCCAAACTAATAAGTCATTTTGTTGTTTTCTTCTCCTTATGGTTATAATCATGATCCAAAATTACCTCATTTATTTATTTACTTGCTAATTGTCTGTCTCTGATTTGAACGTAAGTTCTGTGAGAGAGGGACCTTCTAACTGTCTTGTTTAATGCCAAATCTTTAGAGATTGGAAGTATTTCTGGCTCGATAAAAATCTGTTGGGTTCATGAATAAACAGCTAACAAACCAGCATTACCAGCTTGTATTGGTCTTTAGATCTGGAACTAGACAGAAAGAAAGAAATTTAATGTGTGGATCACCTGAACTTTGTATGTTGTTATAATTACGTGGTTTTGGAAAATGTAAGGATTTGGTTCTGTGTTAACTAGATTAGGACCTATGTATCATTTGAATAAAAGACACAGGGTGGTTTAGTGTAGAACATCCCAATGGTTTCCATTTTCAATCTGTTCAGATTATAATTTACCTTAGGTTCTTAAATCACATATGGAAGATGAAAATGATCACAGAGATAACATACACGGGATTCCAAACATGAGTGCCTTCCACATGGAGGTTTTTGCAATGAATGAAAAGTATTCTGTCATGTTAGGCAGGTATGGAAATAGCTAAGTACACTCTTTACCAAGAGAGAGAGTCAACTCTATGTAAAACCCAGGATGTTTCTAAATCAGTTTTATGAACATGCAATTACAATTCTGAAACTCATCTGTCATCTATTGCAGTGGAAGATAATCTGAAATTCTAACTGGCAGGTCCCTCTCCTCCCTTCTTGAACACAGTACATAAATAACTCTACAGCACTGCCTATATCCCAAACCAGTATCCCAATGTTAATTGAATCAAAATTTCTTGACAAGCATATTATATGTTATTGGAAGAAGGGGGGGGGGACCTATCTGAAATGGGTTTTTCTGGAGACTTTGCGTCTTTTTCAAATTAAAGACCATATTAGATGTCCCACGCTGCATAGTATTCCAGGAATACTAAAGAAGAAGGATCTCGTACCCTTTGGGACAGTATGGATGGACCTGGAGAATATTATGCTAAGTGAAATAGGCCAGGCAGAGAAAGACAAATATCACATGATCTCACTTATATATGGAATCTAAAGAACACAATAAACTGATGAACAAAATAGATTTGGTGACATAGAAGTGTGGATCAGACTGATGAATCTCAGAGGGAAGGTGGGGGTAGGTGGATGGATGGGTGGGGAGAGATTAACGAAAGAATTTATATGCATATATGCATAACCCATGGACACAGGCAATAGTGTGGAGAAGGCCTGGGGCAGAGAGTGGTGCGGGGTGGAAGGGATCAATGGGGAAAAAAGGGGACATCTGTAATGTTTTCAATAATAAAGATAAATTAAAAAATAAAAAATAAAATAAAAAAGCTATCACTCTGAAAAAATAAAAATGAAAGAAATCATATTAGAAAGAATAAACTCAAAGTACTTATAACTTGAATGAGAAAATGGTTATTCTTTAATTGAAACATTTTATAGGCTGCATAATTCTTAAAAAGAACTGTAAAAAGTTGTTAGGATAAACTTCATTTTTATATGACATAATTTTCTAGTTTTGTCCAAATGCAGTAGCAGAACTAGAACTCTGCATTAACAAGGTAGGCAACATTTAAGATTTGAAGGACATTGAGATAGCAATGTTTCTACAAATCTCATATGCCCCATTGTTCTTAATTTCTCCAATTTTTTCTTTGTCTCTCACATGTTACCTTCAGTTAAAATTTTATCCACAATATGTCTTTGATAAAAGATTATTCTTTCTCTCTGCACTTTTCTCCCAAATACTTTCTTCCCATGCTTAATCTCTTTCCTACGTTATTAATATAAGTATTTTAAGTTGCAAGTCTTCAGTGAATCGCTGGTGACCTCTTTATAAACAGTATTTTGAAGGTTATTTCTAGATTGCAGTTAAATGTTATTAAGCCTTTAGGAAAAGTGACAAGGACACTCAGTGATACAGAGTGAGAAACTTTTAAATATTAGGAAATTTCCCCTTACAAATAATTTACAGGAAAAAATGCTCCTGATTCCTGGCAAGATGATCTAGCATGGCTGCTGGCTTACCCCTTAAATCTAAAATCAGAAATAGAAAAGAGAATTATTCTAATGGATTCAATAACCTAAGACAAATGATAACAAACTGGGAAGGGGGGAGAAGACATTTGGGACATCATCTGCAATGGGGACACTGGGACTTGAAGTAAGAGAAGAATTAGATGCCTCAAACTAGGTGAGGCCATTCTCTCTTCCCTACTTAACCATGGCGGGTAACTGCCTGCATCTGCACTATTGTGGCACAGGAAAACTGGAGTATCACAGCAGAACTAGCCAGCACTGAGAGGGTAACATTTCTACAGTTTTGCGGCCCAGCAGATAATATCCAGGGCAAATAAGTGGGCGAGCTCCTGAGAACTTTCTTCTCCCCACTCTTTGTCTAAGTGACTTTAACTGAGAGAAGCAGCTCAGGGCAAAAAACAGTGCCAGGGGATCAAAAAAGTCATACAAGGAAAATATGTGTCACCATTTATCTCCCCTCTACCCTCCTCCACCGGAAAATGTCTTAAAATTGATTGTGGTGATGGTTGCACAACTGAAAACATTCTAAACACTATTGAATTATACACTTTAAAAGGGTCAGTTGAATGGCATGTGCATTAAAATCTCAAGATAATTTTTTAAACAACACTAAGAAGAATGGATAAAGCCAACAAAGAAGTCAGTGACTTGGGAGATCAGGTCCAAGAATTCCCACAGAAGGCATTAGGAACACTAGGGGTGGATTTTGAAAAGGGAGTGCCTTTTAAGGTGTCAGGGTCAACTTGGAAGGGGCAACATCCAGGTATAAGAGTCCTTGAAGAAGAGGGTAGAAATTCACAGTCATATGTGGGCCGGGGAGTGGGCATGGGTAGAAAAAGAAGGCGAGAGTGTGCGACGATACTTGTTTCGTGTGAGGAGATCGACAGCTGAGCAGACCAAGGGGAGAGTAAACACAAAGGTGAATGTCATGACCATCATGAGAACACAGGGCAAGTGCACAATTCACACTGTGGATAAAACATGCTGTTTCTAAAGGGAGGACAGAAAGGAGAACAGAAACAAAAATGAAAGGTTAATAGAGAACAAGAAACAAAAGGTCAAAAATAAATCCCAATAAAACAATCATTACAATAGACAAATTCAGGTTAGACGCAACAATCAAGAAGCAGAGGCTCCCGTATCAGATGTGAAGCATGACCCGGCAATAAACTTATCAGGAGAAACAGATGTAAAATAATAGGATGAAGAGAGGTTAGAAATAAAAGATGAACTTAAGTTCAGCTTTAGCTTTCATGTTTTTCTCAAAATCTGTATTTGACATTGGGTTTTGTGCTGGACTTTGAAAGGGCAAATAACTGACTGCTCACCTTGTCATTTATTGCTCTGCCATCCCCGAACTTCGGTAGGAGGAATAGGATCCTGTGATAGCATAACTTACTTCTGTATAGATCCAGGAAAACAACTTCAGAAATACCACAAGGTGTGTCATCCAGATTTATTATTAAATCTAAGTTTTTACTTTGATACTCTGGATATAACTTGGAGTAAAAATTCTATTATGACATAAAAGTGATTTTGGAGCTGCTTGATTTATATTTATATAAGATTTTCAAACAAGATGAAATATCAGGTTTTGCATATCTAAAAGATTGCTTGAGGGAAATGTATTCTAGCTTGACAGAACTTATTAACAATGAATTGTTGCTTACATAAAAAGTAGTTTGGTTTTTCGTACCTGCTGACATTTCTTGGCCTTGGTAGTTCAGTTATTTCTTTGTGATTCCAGCCGCACAGGTGTTCTTGTTATTTTATGTCAAGGAACATTCTAAGTCAATTTTAATTTTTATCCATCATCTATCTATCTATCTATCTATCTATCTATCTATCTATCTATCTATCTATCTATCTATGATCTATCTATCTATCTATCTATCTATCAATCATCTATCTATCTATCTATCTATCTATCTATCTATCTATCATCTATCTATCTATCTATCATCTATCTATCATCTATCTATCTATCTATCATCTATCTATCTATCTATATCTATCATCTATCATCTATCTATCTAATCATCTATCTACATATCTATCATCATCATTATCTATCATTATCTATCATCTATCTATTTATCTATCTATCATCATCATCTATCTATCACCTATCTATCTATCATCTATCTATTATCTATCTATCTATCTATCTATCTATCTATCTATCTATCTATCTATCTGTCTCCCTGTCTATCTATCATCTATCTATCTATCTATCTATCTATCTATCTATCTATCTATCTATCTATCTATCATCTATCTATCTATCATCTATATCTATCTATCTATCTATCTATCATCATCTATCTCTATCTATCTATCTATCTATCTATCTATCATCTATCTATCTATCTATCTATCTATCATCTATCTATCTATCATCTATATCTATCTATCTATCTATCTATCTATCTATCTATCTATCTATCTATCATCATCTATCTCTATCTATCTATCTATCTATCTATCTATCTATCTATCTATCTATCATCTATCTATCTATCTATCTATCTATCTATCTATCTATCTATCTATCTAATCTATCATCTATCTATATCTATCTATCTATCTATCTATCTATCTATCTATCTATCTATCTATCATCTATCTATCTATCTATCTATCATCTATCTATCTATCTATCATCATCATCTATCTATCATCTATCATCTATCTACCATCTACCATCTATCTATCTAATCTACCCATCTACCTACACTTTATATGCAACAATATTAAATACAGATTGTATTTTGTTTTAATTAATTTATGCATATTTTAAAATTATAGTTGACATTCCATATTATTTTATATTAATTTCAGGTATACAGCATAGTGGTTAGACATTTATACAATTTAAGAAATGATCCCCTCGATAAATCTAGTATCCACCTGGGACCACCAGATAGTCATTACAATATTATCGCCCATATTCCCTATGCTGTACTTTACATCCCTTTGACTATTTTGTTTGTTCATTTATATTGTCCTTTAGATTTCACATATAAGTTAAATCATATAGTATTTGTTTTTCTCTGTCTGTCTTATTTCTCTTGGTGTAATAACCTCTGGGTCCATCCACGTTGTCACAAATGTCAAGATTATATATTTTTTTTATGGCTGGGTAATATTCTCTTGTATATATGCACTACATCTTTATCCAGTAGTCTATTGATGGGCACTTAGGTTGCTGCCATATACAGTAGGAAGGTTACTAAAAAAATTAAATATAGATTGTAAATATTTAGAAATTTTATTTGAAAAAAAAACAAAGCCTGCTTGTGGAATTGCATAAATTATAATACAGCACCTCTTTGTCTAAATCTGTATTTGAAAATGTGATAAGTTTTTAATTTGGTAAAATACCTTGTTGGTAACTTTACCATCAACAGCTGAAAAAACCTGCCATAAGAACCTTTTGCTTGTCCACATCCTCCAGGGGAAGGAGACATCTATTTGGGTGTCCCAAGTGTACAGTATTGTGATTGGAGGAACACCTAGCCACAGTGCTGAGAAATCGTTTTTACATTAAACATATAACATTTCAAATCTGACCAATAAATAAAGTTGAAAGAAAATGATCATTTTGTGGATGAAAGATAATTCCATTTATTATTTGATGGGCATATTTGACTTTTGCCACAATCTTGATCAAACATTAATTTTCACATTTGGCCATTCTCTATTGGGTAAAATTGTGTATTCAGTATATCTTTGTAAATAAATATATGGGGAAAATATACCAGATAAATATCATTTAAAAGCAAAGGTAAGGTTTCAATTATAAATCAAACTAATAAAATTCACATGTTAAATAAATATGTATTTATTTCAAACATACATGGCCTAGTCAAAAAGGTGGCCATATTTACGGCTATAAATAAAGTCTCAAATAATGACAAAAATATTATATGATGTTTTTATTCATGATTCAATAAAGCTATAAATAAAGAAGTGAGAACTAAGAAAAGATTATATATTTGGTAAATGAAAAAAGCACTAACTTTAGGGTTAAAGAAAATTGGAAACAAGTTAGATAATATTGAAAGCACTTATCAAATGTTATGAAACACAGATATAACAGTATGTAGAGGTACATTTGTAGCTTGAGCTTTAGAAAGATTGAAAACAAAAGAGCAAGAAAATGTTTAACCCCAGAAAAAAGAAAATAACAACCAAGAAAACTAAAAATATGAAAGAAAAAAAAAAGAGAAAAATGTGGAACAGACATAAAAATTGAAAATTCATTTTTTAAAAGTGTTGTAGTTTAGGCAACCTTATGGCAAGACAGATGAAGAAAAAAGAAAGATGTAAGTAAACAAAATACAAAATTTTTAAAGAGAACTAACATAGTGAGGTTATAAAAAGCATGCCAGACAATGAGGTTCAAACAAACATGACCAAAAATATTGAGAACAGCAATAAATTTAAAAACTAGATAAAATGGAAAAAAAAATTGTTCCAAAATATATGTCAAAATTTGTATGAGAAGAAATGAAACTTTGAATATCTCATAACCACTAAAGGAATTAAAATGGTAAGAACATAATTTAAGGGACAAACCTTGTAAGAGGCACCTTCTACAGACTTCAGATTCAGACAGCTTTATGTGTAACATCTAATGTGTAATATCAACCAAACTTTCCAGCAAAAACTCATCTCTGTCTTCCACAGGTTATTACACAAAGGAGAAGTGTGAAAGCTCTGAATTTATTTTTATAATCTTAGTAAAACTTTGATTCCCAAACTGTTTAAAGACAATAGACCAAATGAGAGTGTGTTCAAGCTTCAAGTAACACAAACACTAACTTACCACAGTTTAAATAAATAGGGATTTACATACCCAGAGGTATGTTTTCTTCTAATCATTCAGCTACTTAATAACTCTATGAAACAGGCTGTTTTTATCTTCCCACTTTAGCAGGTTTGCTTTCCCCTCACCCTGGAGGTTGCATGGTTGGAAGTGGGCTGCGGCAGCTCCATGCGCCATGACCACCTTCAAGACAACTAAAAGAGAGCTCGCCCAGAATTCACGAAAATAGGAGTTCTCCCAGAAACCTCCTTAGCTGACTTCTGTTTAAGTCCTGGCCAGAATCAAATCCCAGAGGCACACCTAACTATAAGGAGATTCAGGAAGCAAGGAACGTGCTTTATTTTGATTTATTCTGATCATCGATTTTCAAAATGTGATCTGGGAACTCCACCCTCTTCAGGGAATCTGAAAAATCAACACTATTTTAATAATAGTAATTATCACTCTTTTTTTTTTTTTCTTTTCTTTTGCCACCAGTAGAGTTTCCAGACTAAATGATATGTGATAATTATAATGTTAACGATCTGGTGACTGTAGAATGTATATTCATGCATTTTTGTGTTCTAAACATTCTCAGTAGACTTAACCCACATAAATAAGAGCTCTTTGGGGACCTCAGTACTTTATGAAAGTCTATAAAGGCCTGAGAAAAAAGGCTTGAAAACTGCTGGCTTAGACAGATCCTTGAACTGTTAGGAAGATTGCACGTTTAATAAATCGGGGTTTTATTAGCAAAGAAAATGTCAGGTTTGGTATTGAGTAGAAAGCTAATAAAGTCTGAGCGGTCTATATAAGAACACAAAATTATAGGATCACTCGACTTAAACACAGACAATTCCTAAATGAATTATTAGAAAAATCGCTATAACATATTAAAAATCAGTATATCATGACCAATTAGGATTTATTTCTGGAATGCATAATTGGTTCACCATCTTAAAATGTATTAATGCAACCATAAATGGTCTAAATTATTGAAATAATGATTACTTCAATATATGTGATAAAGTGCAAAATCAATTTTATACTAAAAATTATCAGAAAATTATGAACTAAAGGAACATTTCACTTGATAGAAAAGAATTTACTAAAGCATTTTAAGCAAACACCATGCAAATATATTTTCTTAAAGATCAAAAACAATGTAATACACTATAGCACTGCAGCTGTGCAATACAAGTTTGGAGATACTGGCTAAAATATATAAGGACTGAAAAATATTTCTCATTTTCAAGTGATATGTTTATTTATATAGAGAGAACAATAGAATCAACAAGTTATTAAAGCTAAAGAGAGGGCTTGCTGAATACAAAAATATATTACAAATTTTGCTAACATCTTCTAATATAGAAACTATAATTGAGAACAGAAACTTAGGGATACTGGTCTTTTGTTTTTGCTGTGGCTATTAAGAGAAAGCTAATATGTCATTTAATAAACATTCATTAATAAACAAATATAGCAAAGCATCATCATTGGTGATCAGCATACAAAATTGTCAAAAGGACAAAATAGCCTTTTTCAAGGGAACAGCCTAGTAAATGAGGATATGTACTAAAGGGTATGTTTGTATGTTTATCACTAATACACTAATAAAGCATATTTTTTCTTAGAATTATTGCTTTGGGAACTAAGTTTTGACTTAAGATGCACAAAACAATATTCTATTTCTTTGCCTCTTTAGAATATTAATAATTTTTTTTAATGTATCCAATATCTGATATAAATTAAGCATTCATTATAATCTTACAACTAGTAGTGCGCACAGGCCCTTTAGGCAGGAATATAAAACAGAAATTTTTGTCCTTAACTATGAAAGTCTTAGGGGCTAGTTGAGGAAATAAGAAATAAGCACATGAAACAACTTGATAGCAATTATAAAACCGTGATATCAACCTGTGTAGTAAAACCTCTGTAAATGAGAGCTAACTAGAAATAAGCTAATCTAAGTTAAATACCAACTTTTTATCCTAAGTATATAAAATCACTCACATTAGGCTAAATAATATTCCATAAATTAACATGTACTAAATGATTTCTGTGGTTTAAATACCTCCACTGTGGACAATTTTGAGATACCAATGGCTTAACAGAATTTCTTCATATTTACGGAATGTCCTTAATACTCACAAACCAGTATGAAGTAGCTTCAGCAAATCGTAGTCGATGTGTTAAAAACATACATTCTTTCATTACTCTAAGAGTTACTACTGCCATTCCCACTCTGATTACTGGAGAGAAATATGGAGATGTCTTCTTTATAGACAATTCAAGTCTGAAAATGTCTTATATATTATATGTTTTGTTAGAAAAAAATCTACAGATGTCATCCTTAGTCTATGACACTATACCCTTAACCACTGTGTGTATTTAAAACAAACTTTGTGACAACATAGATGTATCAGTTTTGTATTTGTTGATGGCATGCTTCCTGCATTTCACTGGGACTATTTTCTGTCTTCATGAAGTAGCCTCATCTGAGAGAATATTTATCTTCTCAGTATCCTCCAGACAAATTCATTGTTCTCAAATGTTCTTTCCATATTTGCTTCAAAGGCTCCTTTACTGTAGCCTGAAGACTTAGCACTTACTGTTGCAAGGCGTCGTGGACTGGTGTGCCTGAGACGCCGCAGTGTGGATCACTTGTGATAGGAGCGTTAGAGAGTCAGCTGCATGCTCTTTGACAGTTGTTCTGTTGATGTTTATACATCAGACTTTGGAAACACTGCTGTTCCCTGGGGCCCTTTGGAGTAACTGTGTTAGTGTCAGAAGCAGGTACTAGTGTCACTGGCTTTGAGCTTGGGGTGTTTTGAAAGCAGGGGAAATGTAAGCAGTTTGAAATTCTGTCTGCCTCTTTTGTGTACAGAGAAGAAAAGGTTGATGCCTAGATTATTTTAGTTTCCAGGAAAGACTGTGGGAGATACACTCTTAAATTATAAAGGCAGTTTCACATCAATTTTTTTATTGAATTCATTATGATTTAGCCTCCATAAATCTCCATAGCCCACTTAGATGGAGAAAATAAGGATATGACATGCAGTAATATAATGTGGGGGGGGGGGGGGAGGAGAGAATTTACAGAGATAAAAAACAGGAAGGAAAACGTTTTGAAAATGCATTGAAAATCCATTACATCAAAGAGACCCATTTAAACTGTTCAGTTTTGATAAGGAAAGAAAAAAAATAACTCATTTATCCCCAGAGCCATGAACAAGTGCATGTAGCATATATTGAAATCTCAGAGAATCAGTTCCCTGGAGGAAATTTCTTCATTTGATGCATTATAGTATAAAATAAGTAAAGGTAATGAGGTAAAGTTATGATCTTACTCGTATGGGTTTTAAAGAACATGTAAAAATATTTGACATTCTTATACCTTTGAAAACATGAATTGATGGAAATGAAATAGGTAATGATGAGATAGTACTTTCAACTTAAATTGAACAATGATTTATTTATCAGGTAACTTATGAAAATTATTCTCTAGGCTCTATGGTAACCACAGCTATGAATAAACTGTATGTCCTTAACCACAAAAAGCTTATAATCTAGCAGAGGAAATAAAATCATATATAACTAGATTTAAAATGTGGCAGGCCATGATAAGAGATTTATGGTGGTACAAATAGCCTATGAGAATTTAGGGAAGAAAAAACTTAGTTTTGGGTGGAAGGGTATCTAGGAAAATTTTAGTAAGCATATAGCTTTGAAGCAGAATATAAAAAGATGCCCAGCAGTTATATAGGAGATATCTTGGGAATACGAACACTTAAAATACTGACCTCTTTTTATTCTCCATTTATTAATCAAACTTTATTGATTATTTTATTATATGCCAGATTCTATTATGTGTTAGATGCTGGGAGGAAGAATGAATAAGGCATGGTCTCTGTCCTCAAGGAAATAATAGTGACTATTCATGTTGGAAAGCAATTTCTCTTTCTCCCTTTTCCTTCTGTAGTTTAAGTATATTTATACAAATTTTTAAAAAATTGTGTTTAACAAGTCAGTTATGATTATAAGTGGAGACAATAATATAGAGGCTGTAGAGATTGAAAATTAGTAAATCAAAGAATCTAGCATATAAATGCGACAGAATAGGGAATAGCCAACAGAATTCTTGAACTTTAGCACCAGCTCTGTCAAGCATACTTGACATTTTCTTGTTAATATTCTTCTCTGTGACAAAATTATCTTGAGTGATAATTATGTAATATTTAATAAGTCATTATTTTGTTGTTTTGTTCTTTACTAATAAAGCAAAAAAAGTTACAATAGAATTACTTTCAATTTTTTTAAAAATATATTTTTATTTTTTAAATATATCTTTATTGATTTCAGAGAGAGAAAAGGAGAGAGAGATAGAAACATCAATGATGAGAGAGTCTTCATTGATCAGCTGCCTCCTGCTCGCCCCCTGCTGGGATCGAGCCCACAACCCGGGCATGTGCCCTGACTGGGAATCAAACCAGGAATCGAACTGTGATCTTCTGGATCATAGGTCAATGCTCAACTGCTGAGCCATGTTCACCAGGCTACTTTAAATTTTAAAGAGAAATTTATTAAAATATTTCATGTGAACTAAAATTGGACTGAACCAATTCTATTAGTTTCCTATAGCTCCTATAACAATTTTCCACAAACTTAGTGATTAAACACAACATAAATTTATCATACAGCTTTGGAGGTTAGAAGTACGAAATGGGTCACATGGGACTGAAATCAAGCTGTTGGCAAGGCTATGCTCCTGCAGGAGACTCAGGAGCAGAATCCCTTTCCTTACCTTTTCTTGTTTCTAGAGTCTGTCCTTCCTTCTTCAAAACCAACAATCACATCACTCTGACCCCTGCTTCCCTAGTCACATCTCTCACTCTTCTGCCTCCCTTTTCACTTATAAGAGCCCTTGTGATTACATTGAGCCTCCACTAATCATGATAACCTCCCCATTGCAGGATCTTTAATCACATCTGAAAAGTTTTTTTCTGCTGAGTAAGGTAACATATTCCCAGATTCAGGGATTAAATCTAAATATGTCTGATAGCTTCCCCTTTGTGTCACTTCTTCACATTTTAAACACAAATAAAAACTCCAAATGCTCACACGAATGGACAGAAATAAAAGGACCCAAGTTCTGTTTTCTTTGTCTTTATGATCACTGTGCTCTATTCATTTATTTCTAACAAACACAGAAATATGTTTGTTTCTAAGTTATTAAACACAGGGCTTTTTTACAGGCATTAGAGAGATTAACTGCACCACAAATAACCTTGAAATATTCTAAACTGCTGTGAATTTACACTTGAAATGAATTTGTGTATAACTGAGCCCACCTGTGTCAAGGCCACTTGTATAATTGGAACTTTAATGTAGAAAATATTTATTAAATGATGAGCAACAAAAATGTGCTAATGTTAAACTTATTTGTACATTATTTTGTACATATTTGTGCAACTCAACAGTAACTGCAACAATTGTTCAAAATTTAGACCATCAGAACACCTTTTCTGTGAAGGATTAATTGACCACCAACATTGCTGGGATGCTAGGGCCTGGTGACAAGACAAGCAGAACAATGCGCATCCCTTCACTGTCTGTACTCAGGGGGCTTTTCTTTTTGCCCCACCTTTGGTTTGCCACTGAATCAATGACATTATTCCCAGGTGTATTTTTTTTAATGCTTGCTTATCAAAGTCTAATCTGACTATTTCAGGTACAGTCAGTGCTACTATAATGAGACATACTTGGGTTCCTAAAAATAACTATACAATTCATGCTGTTGTGACTTTATTAAAAAGCATTTGTTAAGTAGAGCCCTGGGGTGTTGGGTGGGGAGCCATGGTTTAGTAAAAAACACAAGGGAATTAAAATAGTTTATTACTAACAGGTGCTGGAAGAGTTTTCACATTACATCTCAATGGGCCACTTGGATAGGTCAATTCAGGGTGCAAGCAGAGAGCACAGCAGGACCTCTGGGGTACGTGCCTTTATTAGGGTCCACCGGTGGAGTGCTTTGGGGTTCCACGGCTAAGGCAAGATTAGTCAATTCAACTAAAAAAGAGTGGAGTTTTAGTAAGCTTCAGTGGGGAGTCTTATCCAAAGGGCTTACAAGACAGACCAA
Organism: Miniopterus natalensis; assembly: GCF_054644295.1. NCBI lineage: Eukaryota > Metazoa > Chordata > Mammalia > Chiroptera > Miniopteridae > Miniopterus > Miniopterus natalensis. The sequence continues at coordinate 145,941,849 of NC_142081.1, forward strand.
GGCCCTGGGAGAGGAGGAGGAGAGTGTTTATCACAAGGGAGGTTGGCTGTCATATCAGGAACTTACATTTACTTGTGACTCTGTAAGGCTGTTTTCTAGGGCAGTCACTTATATAAGAGGATAATGTCAGATCATAGGCCCCTGCAGGCCAGTTGGCCACACACAATAAACGCCAAGGCAGCAATATTATTGGAGTCATTTAGCTAAACTCTCAACACACAGTGAAGATCACAAGGCTTATGGGAAAAATGAAGTTAAAGACATAGCCCTCAAAAACTTCTTCATTGACATAATAGAAAATATAGGAATCTTATAAAAATAGTAGCATAATTTTCCACATTTTTAAAAAATTTATCTTTATTGTTGAGAGTATTACAGATATACCATTCCCCCCCCCCCAATTGATCCCCTCCACTTCCCTCCCACCCCCTTCCCAGGCCTTCACCCAGTTATTAACTGTGTCCATGGGTTATACATATAACTTCTTTGGTTAATCTCTTCCCACCCTCCACCCCCCTTCTCTCTTTCCCCTGAAATATAATCGTCTGTTACATGTGTCAATGTCCCTGGATATATTTAGTTCATCAGATTCTTTTGTTCATTAGCTTCTTGTTAAAGAAGACCCTTCAACATTTCCTGTAGTGCTGGTTTGATGGTGATGAACTCCTTTAGTTTTTCCTTGTCTGAGAAGCTCTTTATCTGACCTTCAATTCTAAATGATAGCTTTGCTGGGTAGAGCAATCTTGGTTGTAGTTCCATGTTTTTCTTGCCGCTCCCTTCTGGCCTGCAAAGTATTTGTTGAGAAATCAGCTGACAGTCATATGGGGGCTCCCTTGTAGGTAACTAAGTGCTTTTCTCTTGCTGCTTTTAAGATTCTCTCTTTGTCTTTAACCTTTGGCATTTTAATTATGATGTTTCTTGCTGTGGGCCTCTTTGGGTTCCTCTTGTTTGGGACCCTCTGTGCTTCCTGGACTTGTAAGTCGGTTTCTTTCCCCAGGTAGGGGAAGTTTTCTGTCATTATTTTTTCACACAGGTTTTCAATTCCTTGGTCTCTTTCTTCCCCTTCTGGTACCCCAATACTACAAATGTTGGGCCTCTTGAAGTTGTCCCAGAGGCTCCTTATACTATTTTCATATTTCTGGATTCTTTTTTCTTTTTGCTCTTCTGGTTGGGTGTTTTTTGTTTCCTCATGTTCCAAATTGCTGATTTGATTCTCAGTGTCCTCTACTCTGCTGTTGATTCCCTGTAAATTATTCTTCATTTCAGTTCCTGTAGCCTTCATTTCAAATTGGTACTTTATTATGTCATCGATTTTCTCAGTTATTTCCCTAACAGTCTGCTTAAACATCCTTATAACCAAAATTCTGAACTCTGTATCTGTTAGCTTGCTTGGATCTATTTCATTTAGTTCCTCTTCTAGAGATTTCTTCTGTTCTTTCCTTTGTGACATCTTTCTTTGCCTCCGCATTTTGGCTGCTTCCAGGTGTTTGTTTCTATGTATTAGGTAGAGCTGCTATGTCTCCTGGAATATGTAGAGTGGCTTTGTGTAGTAGGTGTCCTGTAGGGTCCAGTGGCTCAGCCTCCCCAGTCACCTGAGCTGGGCCTTCTAGGTGCTCCCCTGTGTGGGCTGTGTGCACTGTCCTGTTGTAGTTGAGCCTTGGTTGCTGTTGGCGTCCCTGGGAGGAATTGACTCCCAGACCAATCAGCTGTGAGGACCAGCTGCAGCTACAGCCAGAGAGCTGCTGTGCTGGAGACACCCCTATGGATCAGGATTTACTTCAGTGGAGCTTTGGTGTTCACCAAGTGTGCCCCTTGAGTGTGTCACTCATGGATGTGGTAGGGTTGTAATCCACTGTGGTAGAGTCTGATCACCAGGTGCACTGTCTCTGGGGCCTCCCGGGAGGTGCAAAGTCAGCCTGTGCCAGTGCCTTGCCCAGGGCCACCCAGCATGAGCTACACAGCAAACCGTAGCTGGCTGCTACTTGTGCTGTGCTTGGAGGTGTCCAGGAGAGGCCAAGCTATGAGCCAATGCAGGCTGCCACTAGTGCCAGGCCTGGGGCAATTTATCAAGCTGTATGGGGGCTGCTGCTGCTTGTTTGAGAGATTTTAGGAAAGTCCTAAGCATGAGGCTTGAGAGGCCACTTGCATAGAAATGGCCTGGATGAGCTGCAGGTGGGGAGGGGCGGGGCCTCTGGGAATCATGGGGCGGGGCCAAAGGTGGGAGTCAGGTGCTGGTGATTCAAACATGGCGCCTGCCTGCCGGCTGTGTGCGGGGAGGACTCGCCAAAGGAGCCATGGCCTCCGCCAGCCCTTCTGTCTGGGAGGAAGCCACCCCTCCACCTCTCGCCTGGACTTTAGGCAGGTTAGTTCCTCCCGAGTGTCCCGGGTCCTTTCCGGCTGCTGCCTGGCGCTGGGCTCAGAGGGAGCGCGTCCAGGTGAGTCCGTGCCGGGCCCTTTGAGAGGAGCTGCTGGGGCTCCCGCAGCCTCCGCAACCCTCAGGGACAGTCCCCGCTGGTTTCATAGCCCAAAGTTGTGGGGACGTCTCTTCCCGGCCTGGAGCCCTGGGCTGGGGGCCTGCTGTGGGGCTGGGACCCCTCATTCCTCAGGGAAACCTCCGCCGCCAAGATTCCCTCCCAGGTTTCAACCGCGGCACCGGGTGTGGGCCTGCGGCTGCGTCTCTGGGATTCAGCCCCAATCCTCCCGTGTCTGCGCCCCTCCTACCCCTCTCGGTGCTTCTTCAGCTCCCTGGCTGTGGGGCTTCTGTTCAGCCAGATCTCAGGAGGCTCTGAGTGATGGTGGTTCTGGATTTTAGTTGTCATTTTGATGTGGTTGCGGGAGGCGGTGGGTGCAGCTGTTACCTACGCTGCCATCTTGTTGTTCCCTCAATTTTCCACATTTTAAATGGTTAAAAAGTAGAGAAATAATTCAATATGACATTACCTTGAAAGAAATCTTCAGTTTACTTTTGTCAGTCTTAAAAAGTCAACTAGATATTCCTCCAACAAAAAAGAATTTATTAAGGAAAAAGGGAGGATTGCAATCCAGAGCATGCAGCCATGGTGAGCCATGTTTTTTGTAGAAGAGATGGGGAAGTTAGGAGGGCTGTTATAACCAGAGTTCCTCCTGTGGGGCCTTGGGATCAACGCAGGCATGACAGTTCCCACTACAGGCTGTCCCAATTCCAGTCTTGGTTGAGTCTTCTGTATTAATTTTTTACTCTTGGAACAGGGCCTCGGAAGAGTGCAGCCTGAGATTTAATGTGAAGTGGTGAAGAGAGGGTTATCTGAAATCAGTCGGAGTGTTGTAATGCCAGCTGTGATAGGTGTGGCTCATAACACACTCCATGAACTGAGATAATAGGTAGATATTTGAGGTGTGTGCATGTGTGCAGGTGTGCATTTTGTATATTTCTATGTTTTGGTTCAGCAGGTTGCAGTTTTCTACTGTCTCAAAGGTTTTCTCACTGATGAAATTGCACATAAGCAAATGTGAACTATGCATCATGCTCAAATTATTCCTAAGCATCTCAATTTCAATGAAATAAATTTGTGTTTTCAAAGCATGCACTATAACAGGGCCCACCATAATGTCACTTGAACTCTGAGTGGCAGCATGAAGAAATACAAAAGCCTGGTATCCAACTTGTAGATCAGAGAATAGGCCTGGTACTGGGAGGCCAAATGGTTTTCTGTCAAATACACAGCACCTGTGAGAAAACTCTCTCCACACTTTCTCAGGCATCACTAACAGATCCCAGTACTCTTCCCGCTTGGGTCTTCACTTGACCTCAAGGTCTTGCTAAAGACAAATTTCCATAGTGCCGCTACTAATCAATCGAAATAGGCATCAAAAGACGGAAAATCGCTTTGCCATTATTAATAGTGAAAAAAGCATGGGTTCTAAAGTCATTTAGACCGGGGTTCAAATCTTGGCTTTTATTCATATGTTGTGAGTCTTGAAGAGTTACCTAAACTCTCTTGGCCTCTGTTCTCTGAACCATAAGACTGAGTTAATAATGCCTATTTTAAATGGTTTTTGTGAGAATGAAACAAGACCATATAGATAAAGTACCTAATATCGTGTCTGCATCTGCCTGTTTTGAGTGGTTGCCTTAACCTCCTGGCCAGGCATAGAAGTAGAGAAATAAATCTAAGTTTGAGCCTTGATTGTTGGTAGAGGGTATGTTGGAGGTGTGTCAGGAAACTCATAAATCAAAATGACCACCTTTCTTTTAGGGGTGCATGGTTTCCATGCCCTATGCCTGAAGGCAGACACATTTGAGTGGAATGTTACAAACCACAGACACGTGGTACATGCATGTGAGGTGGATTATAAAAGCTAAAGCCAAAGACAAAGATGCCCATGAAAAATGTTTTTCTTCTCTCTCTAAAAGTGTTTTGTTCTCTCTCTCTTAGTTTTTCTCTCGATGATTTATGATATGAACTCCGGCATACTGGACTGAAAGGAAAAGCTTCCATTCAAAATAGTTTCTTCATGATATTACAAAAAATTAAGCACAGAAAGCAGGAGAACTTTTATTCATTCTATTCAAAAAATAATAAAATAGTGGGCATTAAAGTAATCTTAAAAGATGCTGTTGAAAGGCAATCTGCGTATTTCTTTCCAGTGGGAAAATAAAGACCATTTAAAAACTGATCACAATCTGGCAAAAATGTGGGTACTGTTGCTCTAAGATATAAATTGCCCAGCTACAATATTTCCTATCAAAGGCACCACGTTCTAAAGCTTTAGCTTTCATTTCAGAGACAGAGGCCTGTTTTTTTTTGGTATTATAATCTTCAGACAAGAAGATTCATGTCCATAAACAGGAACAACAATAAAGCTACCCAGGGCAGATGAAACGGGAACTTGGCAGGGGATAGTGTTGCTCCTGCCATGGCTATGCCAGTTACATGATCCCTACTGGAAGCTGCTTGTTGGCTGAGACATTATTTCAATTCAGAGGAACTGAATACCTGTGAGGGTTCCTGTTCTGGTATAAAAATGGAAGTGCCGAGCTAAAGTCAAATAAAAGTCAGAGCTCCAGGAAAGTAGAAGATAAAATTATTTCTGCTCCAATCTCATGCTAAGAACGTACAAATTCATTCCAAATTCAACATGAATTTAGACTGAGTAGGGTGTCAGATATGTTCATATTTGGTAAGAATATAATACTGATGAGGACATTTTATGTTAGTATTTTTTTGATATGTTACTGTAAAATTACTGGTCTTCCATTATTTTAGGCAACTTTATTGCAAGGGATAAAGGGAATATAGTATCACTGTTTTTTTTCAGCCAGACAGAAAGTTTTGGATTGTGTATTTGATGATATAGAGAAGTTGCATTCTAATCTATTAAACCAATAGTTCTTTCAGAAGATAGACTAAAACCATACTCCCTCTTCTGTTTGAACAGTTAGAGGGCAAACATTCAACTGAGAGCTGGGGTGTTTTTATAATAAATCTCCAGGTGTGCACTGTTTAAATGTCCCACTGACCGCCCAAGATTCCCTATTTTCATGTGTCAATGGCAACAGGTCTGATGGAAAGCTTCAGATAGCCTTGTGTTGTGTCAAGGTGGCACCAGTGCCCAATGAAATTGACTTCCTGCTGGAAGATGTCACTTAATATGGAATTATCTAGACTACCAACCTAAATCCAGTTGACTTACCATCTGCTCCACAGCGAAACTGGCACAGTCTCTAAGAGGAAACATACTGCCATCCTATATAATGGCCTTTGGGATGAAAAGCCAATTGACCATGTTAAGTTACGTTGATTAATTGTTGATGTTAAGAATCAAAGTTGCAAGCCAAAAAAAGAAAAAAATTGTAAAGCATTAGTTCATGCCAAGTTTTTCTTTTCAATCTGAAGTTTTATGCTGAAAATGATCTTAGGTTATTTGCTAAGGTGCTATATTTTTAGAATTCACATTTATAGTAAATCCCTGTATCCATAGATATTTGATATTAAAATAAGGTTTATGAAGTTATTAATTACCTGCTGCCGCATCTTGAGAGAAAACACTAATTTTATAGTTTTCTGTATACTACATGCACACATACAGACACACGCACATATATTTGTGCTTGCACTTCCCATACTATGACTTGTCTGAACATTGTAAGATATTGTCCTAACAAGCAATGATTCCTATGTTAAGAAAAAAATGACCTCTGTAGCTATGCCCATTAACCACATGAGTGTACACTTCTTAATATAGTTCCCTTCCAAAGGGATCGCCATATCTGAACTAGCATAGCACCAGGAACACAGAATGAGCTCAGTGATTTTCATTTTTATTTGATATTACATAAAATTATCTTCATGAACTTCTAAGGCTGTAACTTACCGACACTTGGATTCTACAGCCACCCGAACTGTATTTTTCTCACTGTGTGCTCATTAAACACCTCTCTGTGATGTGCTGTTGTGTCTAAGTTGATCTCTGGCTTGTCAGGTATGGCTAGTTTATAGTTATTCTGATGTTATAGTTTAAGTCTATAAGCCCAGTTTATAGTTGTTATGCAGAAAAGATCAGGTTTTTATCTGTATTATGTTTAAATTGTGTCATCTTGGAATCGGGATTAAGCAAAATATATATAAAACACATAGACAATGACAACTGTATGGTGATAGCCAGAGAAAAAGGGGGGTGGGGGAGGGGAAAGAGGGGAAAGGGGGGTAAGTGGGGATGGAAAGAGACTGCTCTGGGTGATGAGAGCACAATGCAGTATGCAGATGATGCTTGAAACCTGCATGGTTTTATTGACCAGTGTCACTCCAATAAATTCAATAAAAAAATTGTCATGTTGGTTTATAAATTTTGTAATGAATCTAGGTTTCGTCTAAATGATAAGTGAACCTGTTTGGTAGGAGGCAACTCTACTCTAAAAAAGCATCAGAGGGACAGAAAATAAATCTGAATGGTCCTTGGTCAGACACAGGCAGGTGCACCAATCAACCCCACAGTGAGAAAGCTGTAATGATGATATGTTACGGACTTGTTGGCTTCAACTCCATCAATTGTGGAAAACACTGAGAGCAATTAGGTTTGACATTGATAGACCCTCATACTCAAAACTCTAGGGGGAGGAATCCCCTCTGCCAACTGCTTTTCGAACAGGATCCTTAACTATTTGTATAAAATGTCTGGCTTTTTAAAGAGTGAAGGTATCCAAATTCAGTCTAAGCAAGGAGGCTGCTTTAATTCTAAATCAAAGCTTTACTCTAGGCCAGAAGGCAAATGGCGTTTGGAAAAGGATTGTAGGATGATCCTTGAAAACCTTTCTGCACTTTCTCTTTACAGATATTCAGAAAGAAATCTATAAAACTCAAGGGTGGCAAACTGTGTTGGCAATTTATTAAATTGCTCTTCTGGTTTTATCAGTGCCTTTGAACTTTGTTCCTGCCATCCATGGACTGTGAAATCTTCTATACTTGTTTTATATTTATAAATATATGGTTGCTTTTTAGTTCTTTTTATTACAAAAGACTTTGCAGATACATATTTACAGTATTTGTATATGTATAATATAGATATGTTATGGAATGAAAACAGAACGAGGCAGAAAAATATCTTTGGTAGTTGCTAAAGTTAGGCGTAGTATTTTAGTTTAGGCATTACGCTGAAGACAATGTAAAATATTTCATACACTGAAAGTATATTTTAGTAATTCTGGCTCTTAAACATTTAAGAAGCATCTATTCCAAAAAGCAACTTTAAAAAAGAAAATAAAATAATCCTAAGAATTACTTCATTTTGTTGTTTACTTAATAAGATTCCCTGCCTAAAATAAATCATTGTATAAATGGTTGAAAGATGATTTTCATTGTTTTTAAGTGTACTTTCTCTTTCTTAATTTCTTAGAAGTGTGATTTGTCATGTCTGTCAAATTCTTTGAATATATGAAATTTTCCTTATATGCTGCTAATTTTATAGGCTTCTATTTTATTACATAAAACACAATTTGAAGGTATTAACATTTTTTTTGAACATTTGGGACAAAGTACATAATGATGAAAATTCTTTGAGACCACTTGATCTTTGCTTCACAAAAAACTGACATGTATGAAATTGGTCTTTAGCTTATTATTTAAAAAGGAACACAAGTCAATCCAAGTTATTGCACCTTTAAAATAATATTAAAGAGTTATCAAGACCAGGAGCAATATTGTTGCTCAGCGTATTTCTCTTCCTTAGGGTGGGATCCCTGAGAGTAGATACAGTCAGTTTCATGTGCTCTCCAAGGCAGAAATATGGGGAAAACCTGTCACCTGGGCCCTAGGCAGGAACCCCCAGCCTCCCTTATCTCTCCCGGTTGCTATCATAGGTGTTGGTTTAGGTTTGGCTGTAGATTTTTTTTTTAATGGCAGGATAGGAGTTTACTGCTTTCTTGTACAAAAGAAGGCTTGTTAGACTGTATCTTTCTGTTCCTAGGATGATGTCAACATGTCAGTGCTAACACATTTGAATTTAGGGTCCAATGAGGGAGAAAAAAAAAGGCAAAAAGGAAGTCTCTTTCAGAAAAATTCAGAGAAATATTTAGTTCACTAAAAATAATCTTTTGCCTAAAAATATGTTGCATACTGTATTAACCTCTTTCACTAGAATATTTATGAAAATGTTTATTAATATATACCAAGTGATTTCCTAGAACTTGACAGGACCTATTTATTCTTTTCCGTGTCCAGATTTATTAAAATCATGGGGAGACTGTGGATGTCTATAACACATATTTATGTTTTTGTGACATAAGATGCAAATCAATTCACCTCAAAATAACGGATCAATTCTTCCCAAGATTTTTTTGGTGTTTTTTTTTTTTTTAAATTATTATTCCTCATGCAACACTAAGCTGAGAGAATCTCTTCCTGTAACTCTAAGAAGAGGCTCTGTGGGCACTGGCTCACTACCCAGTGATCTTACTGGATTGTGCAAATAAATACCACTCCTCAAGGATGACTAACAATTAAAACTCCTTTGAATTAGGTGCCCTCACATGTGTAAGCTTTCCTTTTTTTCTCTCCTGTTTAATGCTGAAGCTTAAGTAAAAAACCAAAAAAATCAAAATATATCTATTTGTAACTTCAAAGACCTAGAGAGAGTAAGATGCTCTGAGAATATATCCAAATCCAGGGGTTTCCTATAAGTTTCCTTGGGAGATCTCTTAAGAATCTGAGTTTACATGGAGAAACTCTCAAGGAGAGGGTAAAAACTAACATTCATTTCTTTTCTGCTTGCATCAATTATAAGAAAATCCAAGATGTGTTCGTCTAGCTAGAATCTCAAAGTCGTCCTTGACAACAGTACTCCTTCATTTGATTCAAATACACCAGTGGAAAAAGTGGCAACTCTTCATATCAACAAATTTCTCAGTGACAGAAAGAATTTAGAACTATTACATTGTGCCAATAATTAATCTACTCACCCACACAAGCAACTATGCAAATTTTGTTAAAAAAAAAAAAAAAAGAGTTATTTTTAGGCCTATCTTTCAACCCAAATTATATGTGTGTTTAGGAATTGATATTTTAAATATAAAGGAAATTTATAACTTTATAATACACTAAAATACTGAAGTACACTGCCTGGGGTTCATTAAAAACATCTGATTCCTGAGATTTTAATGTGCAGCTGACTATGACTGCACTGTAAATACTGCCTCTCTTCCATTGCATTAATTTTGTAATGTCAGGAAATCTGTCCTTTGTGGATTAGAGACAAGTGGACACAAGTTTATAATCTTTGCAGAAGCATCAATTTGGTCTTGTACAGCTGTGAAAGTAGGTTGGGTGCATTTAATTAGGTTATTTGCACCATGTTGTTGCACCAAATGGATGCTCATTTTAACATTCCACTTTGTATCTTTTTTAGATCTTCATAGATGCCTGGGCTGAACTGAATATTAGCATACAGAGCAGATCTGTATACTTTAAAATGTAAATTTTTATTACCCAGAATGATTCTGTTAATCTAGGGCAGACATAGAGTTGATATTTATCATTTGGACTGGGATAAAATTTATGCATATTTCCCTAACATATAAATTATGAAAAATCAAAATGTGCACAAGGCACTTATTACTGTGCTTGATTAGAAATATTTTATCATGTTTTGCTTGCTTCTATGTTACTTTTTTTAAAAAAACCATTCTGTTGTGTGCCAATAAAATGACATACAGACAGCCTCAGTTGCCTGCGGAGTATCTGTCTCACCTCTTTCTTTTCTGCTCTAGCACTTCAATTTGGTTCATGTACCTATTTCTCCCCCATGTGACTGGAGGTAAGCTCATTTAGCCACCAGAACCTGGCTTATCTAAGCCAATAAATGTGTGGCATTGCCCTGGGGAAATATTATTCATCCGGAAGTGGGCATGTGAACTAAGTTTACCCAATTATAGTCCCTGATTGGGGAAGAGATTTCTCCATCTTTCACAAGATGTGAACAAAGGACAATGATTCACTTAATGTGTCAACAATCTTGGGACCCTGAGGGTCCAAATCAACCAAGAGCTGACAACAGAGGATAAGAGAGAAAATTTTAAAACTGGGCACTTGATGACATCACTGAGTCACTGAATCTATTGGCCTGGGAACCTTACCCATTTCTGAGCTTCTTATTATGTATGATAAATATCCTTATTCTTTTGGTTAGTTCGAATCATTTTATTTTCGTCAAAGTAACTGTTTCTTTTTAAATACTGCAATATTAATAGATGTGTATATGAGAAAGTGCTGAAAAATTAATCAAATCAAGTAAAAAGATTTTTAAAAACAGCAGTACTGAGAGATGCCACTGTTGACATTAAGGTGTTAAGGTGTGTTTTTTCAATTTTGCATATACAGGTTTATCTTTTGTAAATGTGATTTAAAAAGCTACAGTTTAATATATTTATCAATTAATGTTATTGTTTCTTTTATGTCTTTTCTCCATTTTTCTGATGAGTATTTTAATGTTTTTCTTTTTGATTTTCAGGTTTTTTAAAATAACCTGAAAATATTTATTCAACAAGTATTGATTCATCACCTATTATATGTTAGACATTTAGTTGTCCTGGGGGGTACAATAGTAAATGAAAACAGGTAATGCCCTTGACTTCATAAAGCTTCGTTTAACTTAGAATACAGAGAAGATCCATATTTATAAAATAATCACAAAGTAAATGCATTGTAATAAGCTAGTTGTCATGAAGAAAAGATGCATGATGTTAAAAGTGGAAACACAACCTACTGATCAGCCATAGAAAGTTTGAGGGAAGTAACCAGAGAAGCATGATTTGAAGTATGTGGGCTGACAAGAGTATCTTCAAATCTCTGTGGTTGGAGGGCATGTGGCACTTCTGAGCAACTGAAACAAGGGCATTGTGATTGTAACAGAAAGAAAATTGCTATGCAAGGGGAAGCAGCCACGATTTGATCAGGCAGGGCTTGATCCCTGGCAAACCACTACATTTTGAGATTACAGGTTGGGGTGGGAAATAGATCGTGTTTTAAAAATAATGATTCTGGGGAGAAAAGGGGACATCTGTAATATTATGAACAAAAATTTAAAAAAAAAAGAAAAAAGAGAAAAACTCAGGATTTGAAAACTTCAGAAAATTAAATTTGAAATATCCCCCTCCCCAAAATAATGATTTTGGCTTCATTGTAGAAGCTGTATTGGAGGAATGGCAATGCAAGTGAGAAAGAAACTAAAGATGAGAAGAAATTGGATTTGATAAACAAGTGGATATTAAAATGAGGGCTAAATTGGTAGAAGGGGATTGTAGATAACTTCCAGGTCTTGAATTAGGAATAGAAAAAATAATGCATTTACTTGAATAGCCAAAATGTATCATCTTTTTCCTTTTATCCTTTTACATTACATCCCCAAACTTAAAAACAGATAATTCCCCATATACTTCTTGTACTTATTTTCATTTACTAAATCTTAAACTTTTTAATATGTGTTAAAATTACTCAGGTTCTTATTTTATGTTATTTGTTATTGATGTTTTAGAGAGAGGAAGGGAGAGAGAGAAAGAGGGAAAGAAACATTGATGTGAGAAACATCTTTGAGCTGCTTCCTGCACATGCCCCAACTAGGATCAAAACCGCAACCTGGGTATGTGTCCTGACTGGGAATCAGACCCGACACCTCTCAGTGAACAGCTCAGTGAACAGAACAACACTCCAACCAACTGAGGCCACCGGCCAGGGCAATTGCTCAGTTCAACAGTAATTAAAGGCTGTTCTTCAAAAAATGAAATTTATAGTTGTTTTATCTGATTATACTAATTCTAGAAGATTTTGATATTATAAGTATGAAAAAGTGAATAATTATCTAAATTATTAACATATTCTCTCAGTTAAAATATTAATATTACAGTGATTCTTTTAAATCTATTTCTACAATAGAGAACATTAAAAAAATTAAATTCTGTAATATATTCTTTTTATGTTATTTTTACTTACTTTTATATTGTGAGTTTCTATATGATTACTCTTTAAAATGCAATGTGTATTAGTGGTGTACTTCCACTGTTAAGACTGTTTCTTATACTTTATTTAGCCAATGCGATCATAAATTACATTGCATTGAACATCATTAAGCAACAATATTTCAACACTTCTTTTGAATAGATTTTTGGAATTACTGAGGCAAGAAGAGTTTTATGTGTCAGCATAAAATGCTGATTTGTATGTCTTAAGATATAGATTTTTATTCTTTACCTATAGGGATTGGATAATATACAAAACATGCACTTAATATTTAGCAGTTAGGCTAATGTAAAGCTTTCTTGCATTTCCTGAATTTAAACATTGTAGAAAGTCAAAGGATTATATGGCTCTTGTCCTTAAGTCCAATATGTAACTTGACAGCGGACAAATTATGACTTGATTGATTCATCTATTTCACTAATTGTCTTAGTTTGCCAAAGCTGTCATAACAAAGTACAACACACTGAGCAGCTTAAATCACATAAAAGTATTTTCTCAGAGCCCAGAGGCCAGAAGACTAAGATCAAGGTGCCAGCAGAGTAGGTTTCATTCTGAGCCCTTTCCTTTGTTTATAAGTGGCCATCATCTCACAGTATGCTCACGTAGCCTTTCCTTGATGCCTGTGTGTGGAGAGAGTGAGCTCTCCGACATCTCTTCTTACAAGGACGTAATCTTATGGGATCAAAGCCCCACCCTAATGACCTCATTTAACCTTAATCACTTCCTTAGAGGACTCATCTCCAGATACAGCTACACTGGGGATTAGCTCAACATTTCTGAGAGATTAGGCACAAACATTTAGTCTATAACACCAACCAAATGGTTTCTCTGTCACATCTGTATAAATATGCTGTTTTACCACACAGACATAGAAAACTAACAAGAATTCATTATCAGTAAATAGAGAACAAAAGAATGATTAAAAATAAACTAACAAAAAGGCAAACCAGTAGTAGTTCTTCTTAAAGATTCTACTGCTAACATGTAGGTGTAATTTCTATGTCTTTTTTCCTATAAAAAGATTTAAAAAATTTTTTCTCTCCAAAATTAAAGTTATATACTCTAGTGTTTTATATACAAATAAAATTTTACTTTAAATATGATGGTAGCCATTGATTTACCTCAATTGTTCTTGATGATGTTAAGGACATATCCTTATATTTATCATGGCACATATAGAATTTGAATTTACCGCTTCATTCTGCTAATAGTTATTGGACATATAGCACGTGCCAGGCACTGTTCTAGTGGAACAGGCATATAAGTCATACATACACATAAAATATTATTTTCCATGGTCACTTATGTTATAAAAAAAATAAAGCAGGGTTTGGAAGTAGCTTGATATGGAGACAAAGAGAGAAAAACATTTCCCACAAGGAAGTCAAGAAGGCTTCTCTAAGGAGTATTACTTGAGAAAATTTTGAAAAAAGTAAGGAGGCAAAATTATATGGAAATATAGTGAGAAGTGTTTTCAGGTACAAAGGCCCTCATATGGGCACATGGGTTTTGGGTCTTAGAAGCAGCTGGAGAAGAATGAGATGGAAAATAGTTAAGAGATGAAATCCAGGAGATAATTGAAGCCAGATTATGCAAAACCAATTAGGACATGGTAAAGACTGAAATTTATTCTAAGTGTATGGGAAGCCATTGGAGAATTTTGAGCAAATGAATGATATAATAAGCTTTACTTTTAAAAAGGATAAATCTGGCTGCTGTGTGGACCTGGAATAAATGGTAAATGTTTTAAAACTGCCTTTTTACTAAGACCATTACTTTTAAAAAATATATTATGGTGCGACTAATTGCACTGATATATTTCCTGATATTAAACCATCTGTGCATTCTTAGAGTTGACCACACTTAATTATATAGGGTATCACATACAGTTGATTTCTTAAATTTTTATTATTTTTTCTGATATTTACACTTGCTTTAATGAATAAGGTTTCTTTTCCAAACTTTATCAGGAAATTGAGAGAAACTGAGGGAGGTGATGGTGAAACAACTTAAAGTGAGCATTTTATTAATATATATTTTAATGTTTCAGTTATTTGTATCTGAAACATACATAAAAAATTATCCAAAAAGAGCTGGCAAATGTAACACTACATTTGGATTAGCAAGATATATATTTTAAATGAATAGGCTGTGATCAGTATTATTCACCTTTAGCTGCTAGATGGAAAGTGAGAAGTTAAACTAGCATTTGAAACAATACAGAGTCTTGGTTAACCAGCATTTTACTGGCTTGGATGTTTTCATTCTTTAATAGAATAAAAAAGTTATAACTAAATGGATGGATGGATGGATGGATAAGTAAATCACCACTTGCTTGATATTTTTGAGCATACAGAACTCCTTTCTCCAGCATTATTTTATTAAAAACTCACAACTATTTTTGCAATAAATTCTCTAAGAAGTACACTATTCCAGTGTTTTAACAGAGACAATATATTCAAGTAATTAAGGACACTCAGGATGCCAGAGTTTAAGTCCTGTTTGTGCCTCTTATCTCATATATAATATGTGGCAAAAAATCTCTTTGCCCTCCAGTTTTCTAATCTATGATTTTATTGTGAACATTAAATGAAGAAGGGATTTAGAACAATGCCTGTAGAATAGTATGTGTTCTAGATGGTGGGGTTAGTATTAATCGTATGGAGTTGAACTGTATTCACACTTAGAAGTTGTCTCACAGTAGTGCTCTTTCCATTAAATAAAGCTAATAGAAATACAACCCCCAAAACATGCTAAATAATTTGCTATATCATCTCAATGTTCTCATATAAAAGATAAAGAATGAATGCTTAGCATTTGGCACAGTGACTGGCGCATAAGTGTCATGGTTATTATAAGTGCATTTAGCTAAATTCAGGACCTAATTATTTTAAAGCTAAACCATTTGTATAAATATAGCATGTTGTTAGAGAGACAGTAGAAAGCTATACACCAGCCAGAGATTATTCTACTTGTTTCCGCTGGCTACAGGCCGTTCTTTTCAAAGCATAGCTTGCTGTAATGCCTTAAAAGCCATTCAACCCAGTTTTCTTCTGTCTGTCCATATGGATGATGGTGTTTTGCAGTGTTATTCATCTGATCAGGAGACAATGCCATTTTCAGCAATTGGAGATGCCTTTGCTGTTTAGCCAGGGTTATTAGTAGCTCCCCTGCATTCATTGGTAAGCATGGCAATAAGGGCCCTGCATTCAGTGACACCCATACTCAAAAGCTTTTACTCTCCTTTGCTCTGAGTTTGCTCAGTTTGGAAGCATGGCCAAGCTCTAAAAGTCATAATAACAGCTGGGTGGGAGGAAAAGATCAAATTGGGCAGGAAAATTTCATCCCAGCCCTCCTGAAAGCTTATTTCTAAATGTATCAACTGACCTGAAAATGTCCTACCTGCCATGAATGCATGTACTACCTAACGTGAATAGATGCATAAAACCTCACAATTTTTTTCCAGTGGGTGATAAAATTAAAAACAAGCAAGTAAGTAGTTAGTCCTGTTTATGCTATCATCTCAAATATTTGGCAGTGACAATTATAGAACCTGACATTGGCAAGTTTTTTCCACAATAGTATCTTTGTGTGTGTATGTGGTCAAATAATAGGTAGCCATTTCAGCTGAAGATGTAGTCTTCCAGACATTTGCCTTGTTTTGATCAGCATTTAAGTTGATATGGACAGTGCTTTACAGTGTAGTCTTGGAGAAAACACATTAACTTTATTACTATATACCTTGTTAAAAGTGAATGAATGTATTTTATTTAAATTAATAAAAATAGAAGCTCATATAGAGAAAGGTTGAAGGCTTGGGATTGTTTTAGGAAATATACAAGCTAACATTTCTTAGAATTCATATCTTCATGAAATACCTCTATAATCTCTTCCCATTCCCCACTATCTCTGTGGCATAATAATTTATCCAATAAACCCTTCTGCAAATATAAAGTCTGCCTCAAGTACTTAGTAAGTTGTTTTTAAATTTAGTTATTCCTCATGCCCTTTTAAATGTCTTTTGTTAAAACAGTTTTAATCATGAGGAAATTGGGCGAACTCATGACTGAAACTCTTTAGAGAATAGTCTTAAAAGTCTGGCATCATATTTCTCGAGCAGTCTTTCTGCCTCACAAAATGATTTATTAACCAGAGTTCAGCTGCATTTTGCTTTTGTTGTCGATGACAAAAGGCATGTTTAAGCATGTTAAATTGGCTTAACAGAGTGGACAGAAATGATGGTTTACCGTAGCAGAATTTGCTGCCAATGCATATTTCTTCTTTGTGTTTCATATAAGGAATAGTTAATCTGACCTCAAAGAAAAGAAACATATGCTCCCCGAGATAAGGTTCTAGAGATGAATGAGTCTGTCTGCTATATAGCATTTATTGGTCACAGAGAAGGAGGGGAAAAAGGAGGGTAGAAAATAAGCAGAAAATAGGACTCACTGAAAGCTCGATTCCAAAGGGAAAGAGTGAAGTAAAACAGAGAAAATGGCACATAAAATGGAAAGGAAGTGGGGTGAATGGATAGGGAATGCAAAATAAGCACAGGTATATTGGCAATCAGCAGTCTCTCTGGGCTCATATTTGTTATTTGTCCCTTAGCAAATTATTCTGGAATATTGAACAGTCAATGTGCCTGTTCTAATGAAGTAGGCTGTCAAAAATAAATAAATAAGCCCAATTTGGGGCCTAAGGTCCATTAATTATATAATTCCAACAGGCACAACCATCATCCAAATTCTATTTGGACTATGTCCCTATGTCGTGAATGAATTAAGACTGCAGAGTTCTTGGCCCAGTTTGGTGTGGTTCATGTAGCTGGAAGCTAAAAGTGGTTTCGCATCACTCATATCATTAGGCTACTTTGGGATGGCTGTATTTAAGCTCCACAACTGTTTTGCCTTCTGTGACACTGTCTCATTTTGTGTCTGCTCCTTTTACTTGCTAGCCTTTTCCCATTCATTTTCACTCTATCCCATTTCCTAAACTCGTTAGATTTTATTTTGTTAGAAACAAATCTTCCTTGACCTTCCACCATTGCTTAATTTATTGCATGCCACTTTATTCTTATAACTGATCTTATTTTCAAGATGCTTCACTTACTTGGTTCTCTTTCTACATATCTGATTATTTCTTATTTCCTTTCTCTCTTTCAAAATGTTTTTAAACCAGTCATCATCAGTGAGAAAAATGTTCTTTGGTCAAATAAATTTGGAAAATACTATAAACTATTACCTCTTCTTGATGATTTACCATAGCATATTAGATTCTTTTTCAAATCCTAGAACAAAGAGATCTGTTGTGGTTAATTCAACATCTAGCACTATTTCAAACTCTCTTTTCAGTTTCTTGTTTGTTGCTATGCAAGACCATGTGTCTGTAGATCACTCTACATAGTGAGCCGCAGTTTCCATCTCAAGCATTAACCCCACAGATCCAGTTACCTATTTGGTATCTTGGTCTGAATATTATGCAAGAACTCTGAGTTCAATATTAAAAGACACATTATTTCTCCCCTTAATGAAAGTATTTATCAAACGGCTTCAATAAGCTACCCACTGTTAAATGCTAAGGACAGAATGATAAACAGGACATTGTTTCTGTGGTAAAGTTGAGTAAACACAAAGTGGGTTGGGGTTGGCATAGATGAGGGTAAGGGAGATTGGAGAAATCAAATCATGAAAAGCATTGAATGTGACGCCATGAAGTTTTAAGCTTTCCTTGACAACAGAAGGCACCCATTGAAAAATTTTAAGGTAAGCAATGATATGATTTTTTTTTAAGACTGATATTACTCCAGGATGAGGAATACATTAAAACAAGTCAAGACCGGAGTCTGTGAAATCAGTTTCCATAAGCCAATCAGATGATAACTTTATGGAACTTATCAGAATCTGCCTTATGCTGTTCTTGGGTGTGAGTGCTTTTCTATTTTCTCTACTAAATGTGAAGTCCTTAAGGAGAGCAACTTTATCTTGTTTATCCTTGTATACTTGCCCATCCTTAACACATTTCTTGGCATGTACAAGATACTTTCTTAATGATTGCTTGGTGAGTAAATAAATATGAACTTGTTACTACTTAAAACATATTGTAGAACACATTTCCTCAAAGGACTGATAAGCAAAAAGAAATTTAAAAAGCAGTTAATGAGAACCAAGAGAAATAGGGAATTGGTGATGGGTGAAGTATGTTCATAAAGGAAGAAAATAAAATTTGATGATAGAAATTGCTAATTTAGCAGACACAGTACTTCAAACGCCTGGAAATTTAATACAAAGACTTTCACTTCTAAGTCACAGCACTTCAGTCTTTCCATCACTATTTTGTTTTAAAAAAACTATTGGGAAAACAGCCATTGTCCAACCTGCCAGCCCTCTCTGGGATTGCCCACTCAGTGACCCTGGCCTGGCACATTCTCCTACATGGAAGACAGGTCCTGAGCTGTCACCAGCCCCCAGATTCTTCTTTCTGATCAGGAGGAAACTTTCTCATTGTAGTGCCAGAGACTACGCCACCTGTAGCAGCCACTCAGGGCCAGGGAGGTTCACTCTAGATCCGGGGACAGTCCAGAGAAAAGTCTGGAGCCGAAGGAAGATGAGACATTTACTTTATTTAGCTGATGGCCAGGCTGACGTACAGAGAAACAAACCGTCTTTCCGGTGGTGGCCAGCCGGCCATACACACACAAGGGGCATACTACCAACCCGCAAAACCTGCACCCCAGGACAACAAACCACAAAGTGCAGAACCACCCCTCTGAAAGTCCTGGGCCAGTCTTATAGAAACCAGGACAACAGCGGCTCTCAGCCAACATGGGTCAGACATTAGTCAGCTACCAGGGCACCTGTGATGACTGTGCTCTAGCCTGTTTACATAACTGTGGCCTTCTGCCCTGAGAAGGTGGCAAAAAAGCCTAAGTGTTTTCACTTTCCCTACACTCATGTTCTGGTAGCACAGGTATTGCTTATGTATGTGTCATGTGGCTCCTGGCCAGCCCACCAGTAGATCCATCCCCCCACCTCCCAGGTAAAGGGTCTTTGCCTGCCGTACAAGAAGGGCGCTACAGTTCACTGCCCAGTGTTGGCCATCGGGAGGGACCTGATGGTCATGGAAAACCTGTGCACACTGCAGATGCTGGTCTTGTTATGTGTATTTGTATTCTGTGAGTAAAGCTTATTCCAATCAGCATTTTGTGTTTTGAGTCTTCTTTGGTGACTCTGAATCTGGAGGAGACACAGTGGATATGGTCTCTTTCTGGAGGTGGTGTTGTGATGATCTTTGCTGTTCTCACCATGGGAATCTTGACGTGCGATTGGTCACTGGACCTTCCTGCTCAACATAAACACCACATCTTGTAAGAACTTGACCATGGAATTAAAATCACTGGGCAGAACAGTCTCAATTTGGTCACTGTTCAGTAACCACAGCTGAAGTGAAGCTCAGTCCTGGGTGCAGGACATGGGTAAAAGGGAATGTTAAAATGCTGATGGTTCCCTTTCCCCTTCTGTAGAGAGCATGAGGTTGAAGGAATGTTTTGAACATCCACTGGTTAGTGTGTTATTAAGTGATAAGCTTTAGACGAAGAGTCTAGAACCATTATCCAGTTTCAGTAAACTTGGAGAAAGTCTATGCTCTTGGCAAATGTTAAGAAAAGACAATGTAGTATCAATAATTTATTGAGCATTCACTGTGTTCCAAGTCACATGTTATATTAATCATGTCCATCAACCTATTATTATCCCCACTTTAGAGATAGGAAAATCGAGGCTCACAGAGGTTAAATAACAGTAACAGGCAAAATCTAGCTGACTTCAATGCTTGTGCTCTTAAACTCTGCATTTAATGCTCCCAATTTTCCTTCAAACAAGAGAAAATGATTCCCTTTCTTTTGAGCTCAGGGGTGCGTGGGGACTCTTCTGGCCTCATTTGGGATTAAAACTGCTAAAAAAGTCATTTATTTCAATGTTCGCCAAAAATTCTGCCATGCTAGTCAATATGTTAATAAAACTGGAAACTATAAGCCACCAGCAGAAAATACTTTTGCCTTTGGTTATATGTTCATCTGGATCAAAGATGTTATCTTCCCAGTACTAGGAAGAATGGCTCAGATTTGCCCAACAAAAAGCCTTGGGTGCCCTGAAAATTCACGTTCTATACTAGAGATTCACAAATTTGGGTGTCATCATACAAAAAATAGTAGGAATATTGCCATTAGACATATCACCAAAATAAATTAAAATGAAGGTGCCAAAACTCCAACTATGATAATAGAAAATAGTTAATATTGTTCTGTTTAGTAACCAAGGCAAAGCCAGAGTTACTGCTTTATGCCTTCTAATAGATTTTTAAAAAAATTCTTCTGTTTTTACTTTTTGAAATACTGTTTTGGCTTCTGGGTGAGTAAAGCTAGTACTGAACTTGGTTTTGCATACTATGCTTAAAAAGAAAGAAACACACCATTTCAAAGGGTCAGCAGGAATATACATAAAGACAGGAAGTGAATTAGTCCTATAAAGAGTAGAGGGGTCAAGTGGCCTCAAACCAACTCATTAAGACCAACTTCATCTAGTATCACAACCAGTGTCCTGGGAAAATCTATGATATTTGCTTGGGCAAGAAATAGCTCTGTCATATTTTAAAGGTAAATCATTGATCCTGTATTTTTTTTTTCAACCTTGAAACACACAAAGTGCAGAAAAAAGAAAAGAAGGCTATTCTAATTATTTTCCCCAACACAAGGAGGTAGAAAGGCCTGGGCCTAATAGGCAGGTTGCTTTGGAACACTATGACTGCATCAGTTTCAAAGTAGTGCAAATGGATGCTCAACCTTGAACAGCTTGAACAAAACCCTACAGAACTAGACACTCAGAGAGCAGGTGCAGAGGACTCAGTAAACAGGGCCTTTTAATACACAGGTAGCTCATACATTTTCTCTTAAGTTTTCTGCTGAAGATGAAGGCTAAAATAGAATAGAAACAGGCAATTCTCACCTTAGTGACATTTGCTGAAAGCAAAAGTGATATTAGGAATAGAAATTATTCTGTAAATTATCAGAAACCCAGCCTTTATTCTTTTTTGAAAAAATTGATTTTTATCATTGAAAGTATTACAGATGTCCCCTTTTTTATCCTATTGACCTCCTCCACCCCACTCCCAACCTCTCCCCAGACCTTTTCCATACTACTATCTGTCCATAGGACATGTATGTACATGTATAAGTTCATTGATTAATCTCTTACCACCACCTCCCTTCCCTCTGAAATATGTCAGTCTGTTGCATGCTTCAATGTCTCTCGATCTTTTTTGTGTGTCAGTTTATTTTGTTCATTAGATTTCACATATAAGTGAGATCATGTAATAGTTATATTTCTCTGCCTGGCTTATTTTGCTTAGCATGATACTCTCCAGGTCCCTTCATGCTGTCTCAAAGGGTAAGAGATTCTTCTTTTTTACAGCTGCATAGTATTCCATGGTATAAATGTACCACAGTTTTTTAATCCACTCATCTACTATTGGGCACTTGTGCTGTTTTCAGATCTTAGTTATTGTAAATAACACTGCTATGCACATAGGGGTGTATATATTCTTTCTCTTTTTTCCCTTTTTTAAATTTATTCCTCACCTGAGGATCTTTTTTCCATTGCTTTTTTTCAGAGAGAGTGGCAGGGACAGAGAGAAATAAAGCAAGAGAGAGAGGGAGGGAGAAAACTGATGTGAGAGAGACACATTGTTTGGTTACCTCCCACATGGGCCCCAACCAGGGCCAGAGATCAAGCCTGCAACAGAGGTACATGTCCTTGGCTGGAATCAAACCAGGGAACCTTCAGTTTGAGGGTCAATGCTCTAACTACTGAGCCAAATCTGCTAGGGCCATATATTCTTTCTGATTGGTGTTTTGGAATTCTTAGGATACATTCCTAGAAATGGGATCACTGCGTCAAAAGGCAGCTCCTTTTTTAATCTTTTGAGGAACCTCCATACTGTTTCCATAGTGGCTGCACCAGTCTGCATTCCCACCAGCAGTGTACCAGGGCTCCCCTTTCTCCACACCCTCGCCAGCACTTGTTGTTTGTTGTTTTATTGATGGAGCCATTCTGACAGGTGTGAAGTGATACCTCATTGTGGTTTTAATTTATATCTCTCTGGCTATCATTTTTGCATATGCCTCTTGCCAAGCCTTAATTCTTAACTGGGCAACATTTGTATAGGCCGACGTTATGTTGAATTAATACATAAAGCAAGGAGCC
The DNA here is from genome assembly GCF_054644295.1 of Miniopterus natalensis. Classification (NCBI taxonomy): domain Eukaryota; kingdom Metazoa; phylum Chordata; class Mammalia; order Chiroptera; family Miniopteridae; genus Miniopterus; species Miniopterus natalensis. The sequence continues at coordinate 145,964,590 of NC_142081.1, forward strand.
TGGCCGGGCGTAGCTCAGTGGTTGAGCGTCGACCTGGGATCCAGGCGATCGGGGTTCAATTCCCAGTCAGGGCACATGCCCCGGTTGTGGGCTCGATCAATGACTCTCTCATTGATGTTACTCTCTCTCTCTCTCTCCCTCTCCTTTCCTCTCTCTGAAATCAATAAAGATCTATATTAAAAAAAAATACATAAAGCAAGGGCTAAATCTTCTTCTAATACAATCCTGGTCAGAACTGTCATTTTGTGGAGGTGTTCTAGGGGACTTTGCTTCCGCAAGCCATAAAATTTTCTACTTTCACCACATTCAATAAAGTTTTATGTTCTTTGTAATGGGGTACCAGGAATTTTTGTTACCATGATTAGAGAGATGGGCTAAATATCTATGCAAGCATAAGTGTTAGCTGAAATTCATTCGTATTAGACTTAAGATGATAAGTCCCTTTGATTTTATTGATTGAGGGAGATTAGGCAACAGAAGAGATACCTTCTTGGGGTTCAGATGTAGGATGGAAGAAGGTGATAAGCAGGAGGAAAGAGCATGTGGAGAAACGGTTCAGCTACATAACACTGGGGCACTGTGTCCTACTCTAAGTTTGCAGGGGCATTTCCCACGGGGACCCACGCTTTTGTGGTGAATTCAGGGCTATTGGAATAGGTGAGCCAAAGTACAAATGTGTTTCCCCTCAAGTTCACAGAGGTCAGGCTTTCTTCTTAGAATGAAGGCGTATTTTATAAATGTCAAGATAGCGGGAATAAAATTATGTAAACTTAATCCCTATGCAGAGTTTTCCTCATGGAAACATCACCAGGTACTCCCTAAAAAAAGAGAGCCAATGCTGATAGCATGTGAGAACACCACACACAGAATACAAGTTACTCCAAAGATCACTGAAAAAACCCCACCATTTCCCTTGTAATACTCATACAATTCGGTGGAAAACAGTATTTGTACTCTGTTTTAAGAAACTTATAAAGATTAGATTACCCAAATACAGAGTAAGCTTTAATAATAATATATCAGTCTAATAGTTGTTTATTTTACTATTAAGAAAAAACAATGTAACAATATTTTATTTCAAAAGGAATAAGAAGGTATATATACGTAGGATCGTCCCAGAATCTTGTCTATTCAAAAGTAAACAATCATTTGCTTGGCTTTGATTTGGAAAAATCTCCGTAATTCAGATAAATTGATCCTAAAAGCAAAAAAAGTTTTTAATCTCCAAGTTGCCCTTTGCTGCAGCTTGTTGCTCAGTAGCTTCCCAGCTGGTGCATCTGGCTCCATGACAGGGGTGTCAGGTTCCATCCGTCATGATGCTACACATGACATCACAGATCAGAAAAGAGTGCAGATGATGAAAGGAGATGGCGTCACCTGGCAATATGAGGTCTCAGCTGGGGACAGTCTCAGAAACCCTCCGACCCACGATACAAAGGAACACAGATTGGAGATGAGAAGCTCAGCTTGCTGGGCAACTTGAATTTTATTTGGTTCAAAATATCATCTCAGAAAAAGTAAAGAGCACATGGGAGTAAACAAAGATTACAAAGTTGGGTTCAGAGATCTTGTCTGGTACGGAGACAGATATTAGAATCCTCCTACTAACTCAGCTCAGGTTGCACCTCATGGGACACTTTCTAAATTCTGTGATTTAATTGACCATTATTTTAAAATTATATTTGTTAATTAGGAAAAACTATCTCAGTTTTCCAACTGATGATACAGTCTATCCTGATATTATTTAAATCTACAGAGTATTTATTACCTTTTGAAAACAAATGTGTATTGTTTCATGTTGTTTTGTTTTATTATTGGCACCTAATGACACTATGACTTTCCCACAACTCTGTGATTATATAATAATCATTTTATGTGGGAGAAATTAAGGCTGGTCTTGGTTAAGAAGCAGATCCAGACAGAAAAAGAACAGAAACCCAGTTAGTAAAGTTAGAAACTAAACTACATAATATTAGAATTGGAAGCCTTCTTAGAAGTAATCTAATTCCTAAAATATACAGACTTAGAATATTATTTCCACAAGATATTCTGAAGAAAAAAAAGTTCCTTTGTGGAAGAAATATAATTAGTGATGCATTTTATACCCTCATATGAAGAGGCTCATTGTACATTAGTATATTAAAGACCTGAGATTTTTCTAAGAAAAGAAAATCTACAAAAAAATCTGTTTAACTTGTTTCCTCATTATTTCCCCAAGGTACTGTAGTGTGGTGGTGACAACTCAAAGAGAGTTGACTCATTAACTGTGCGGACCTGGTACGCCAATTACTAACCCTCAACCTCAATTTCCTCACCTAGGGGATGAGGGATAGTATTTACCACCTAAGGTTGGTGAAGATGAAATGAGACAGTGACGGTTAAAGCTTCTAGCTTTGCAGGGCCTCACACAGAGTATGTCCTTTCAAATGGTAGCTTAATTATCTGCAAAACACGCCTGCGACGAAAATGTCAGGAGGAGGTAGTTGTTACAGGAGTGAAAACAATGCAAGATTTTGAAAAGCAAATTGTAACAAGTTATTAGTGAAAGCAAGTGACACTTGTGATACATAGCCGCTAGTTAGATGTACAATCCTGAGACTTCTAATATTGTCTTCTTTCTGTGATAGCTTGGTCGCCTTTCAGGGGTTATTAATTGCATGACTACAGAAAGTAATGATAGTGGTACACAGTTTGGTACTGTAGCGTTGCAAGTCAGATTCTAACCTGCCAATTCCTAGTGGTGTCAACTTAGGCGAGTCACCTGAACTTTTAAGCCAGTTTTCCTGTCTGTACATTGTGGATTAAAATATTATTCCTTTTTGTAAGAGCTGTTGGAGATCATCGAGCTATAGCAAATTTACCACTTATGGAGGGCTTCCTGTATCCTAGCCATAGCCCCTGGGTAATTGTTTTGCATACATTACGTCAGCAACTGTCCATGAAAATGCTGTTCAAACTATTATGCTCTATGCAAATATTAGTTAATATCAACAGTTAATGCTGCATGGTGCCCCATGGTTTCTGAGTAGTTAACTAAATATCTGTATGACTTCAATGCTTGATAATTACATGGAGAAAGAAAAAAGGGTATACTTAGTCCCCAAGTACTTTTGAACTCTTAAATAGGGTTTTAAAATCTGTGCTAATATCAAATTTTGAACAATGCCACATGGGATCTCTCTTTACCTAGCTCAAACCTTCAAGGTGTCTGCTCCTAAGCAACTGTAGATGAAGTCTTATCAGGCTACATAAAACTTTTGTGGATGGACTCAGTAGAAATTAAAGTACATATTATTATTCTGATTTTTCATAAGAGGAAACTAAGTTTCAGACAGGCCAACCAACAAATAGAGTCAGAACATAAACCTAAGCTTCAGATTTCAAAGTGTAAACCACTTTCTACTATGTCCAAGTTACAAAGAACAGATAATTTAACAGATGACTTCTAGAGCTCAGGCTCTATCAGATTAATTTTATTAAAGGATTAATCTAATTTACTTCAGAAAATGATCCTTGGGCATACATTATATATTAAAAAATAAATTTCTTTCAAAAAGTTTTATATCAGTTAATTATTTTTATATTCATAAGTGATTACAAAAAACTCTACAGGAATGTTAAGGCTGTATATTCCTTGAGGCCAAGGGCTATAATCTTTCACAGTCCCTCTATGGAGATAGGAAGTAAGGTGGATAACCTTTGTTCAACTCTGGTGCTATACTTGTTTTTTGTCTGTTTTTGTTTTCATATGTATTCTGTCCAAAACACAAGACAAGTATTGGGTAGTTAGCTATATAATTTCCTAATCAATTTCTGTTATTCAGGATAAAAACAAACCCTTTGGGGTAAAAAATCTTTTGGGAAATGGCTTATCATATAATCTGTATAGGATTTTAGAGCAGGAAACATACATTTCAATGAGTATTTGTCGAACATCTTCGAAGTCGAGGTGTCATGCAAAGCAGTAGGCAGCTTTCCTGCCTTGAAGGAAGTTAATCTAGCGCATGAGGTAAACAGAGACAGAGAATATTTAACTCATAGGGAACATATTGGGCCAGACATGTAATGGGCCCTTTGCCCAGCCTGGATGTGCAAGCGAAGCTTCTCCCAGCGCTGTATTAAAGAGCATCCCCAGCACAGTGGGGGCTGCAGATCCCATTCTAGCCTAGGTGAGGGTGCACGGGAAGAGCAGACTCAGCCTCATCCTATAGAACAAATAGAGCTGAGCCAGTTGAATAATATTTTTGAGAGAGGAAAAAGCACATGTGAAGTGATAGAATTAAGTCACATCATGTATAAAAGAGGAAGCACTAGTATTTTCACATAATCCTGTAAAATTCTGCAGTCACGTTGACAGGACATGAGCCCTGAGGAGGAGAGAAGGACCTTCATGCTGTTAGGTAATAAGGAACCCTTGATGGGCATCACACAGAGCAATTGCTTACACCGACTCCCTGAGATTTGCAGATAATGAAATGGAGGCCTACGGAGGTTCCAAGACTTGCTCAGAGGCACAGGGCTAGTTAGAAAAAGAGCTAGAAATATAATGCTGGTCTGTGGAGACCAGCTGCACATGCCTCACCTTCAGGCTTTTGAATTACTTGGGAAGTTTCGAATAATGACAAGTTGGTTGCCTATCAAGTAACTGATGGAAGGGCCTCCCTCGCTCAGGGATGCTCCTAAAGCACGTTCTTTCAGGAGTAAATCCTGGGGCAATGCCTAGGTAAACACAAAATAAGGCAATGCTTGTTTAATTGACACTATGTTTTCGTTTCTTCTTTTCTGCGTCACCCCCTTTATACCTCATTTATTTTTGATGACTCATTGTCTCTCACCCCGAATCTGAGTTTCAGAGGTTCACTGTCATCTTGTCGCAGACTGGGAGCTGTTCGCCCTGAGCTCCCCAGCACCTGCCGCAGCGTTAACACTGATTCAGATTAGCTCTGGGTCAGCTGTGCTGCAAGGAGAGCGTTTTAACCCCCTGTAGGCCTGGTTTCTTTTTGGAGTGAGTCTGAGGACGACGCATTCCCGAGATCCCTGTCTCCCCGATCTTCCCTGCTCAGCCCCTGCCCTCTCCCCAGAGCAGGCCGCCTTTCCCCCTCAGCCTGCAAGCTTCTGTTTTCTGCCTGACTGCGCTCACCGCCTTCCTATGGCACCTCAGGGAATTGCCCTCTTATTACCACAATTACAATCTGTACACATTTCATTAAACTAATATCGCTGCGCACAGGCTTTCTCCACAGAACCGCACAGCTGGAGGCCCATTTCTTTTCCTCAGCTTAAACACTTTGACAGGTTAAGAAAGCTATTATGGCTGAATAACAGGTGTTGCAAAACAATGCGCATTTGATGTGTAAATGAGAGAGCTTCTTTATTGACTGCCTTTATTGCAGCTCAGGCTCTCCTTTTTCACAATGACTGGATTTTTATTGTTTTTACTGCTTTTTAAAGTGTATTCTGTTGTTTCGGAATAGGTCTGAAGTGACTGTGTGTGATTATTTGTTATTCGGCTGTCTTTTCTTTTTCAGTGTTATTATTATTTGTGCTTCTTGCTTTACCATCCAGGTGAAGAATAGTTGCAGAAATAGAAGCGTTTTATTGGGTCTCTACTAGAAACACACCCACCTCCTGAGCAACTCCCTGAGGGCCTCTAATGGGAGCCTTCTTCATCATTTTGCCTCTGTTTATATTGCCTACCTCAGTCCACTCACCTACCTTCCACTGACCCAATGAATTGGCTCCCAAATGAGAAACAATAAAATACAAGTGGAGGAGTGGTTGTTATACCTCCTAATCTGAATCTCACTGTCACATTCTTTGTTCAGGACCTTGCTGCATAGGATATACACGCTGATATATAATTTTTGGCATTTATCCTTTATCTCCTGACATTTTGTTTATTTTTCCTTACATCCGTCAATGTTAAGCAAATCTTTATTCCTTTCATCTGTTTCCTCACCCAATATCATGCTCAGCAGGACATGGTCTGTTTTATTATTTCAATAAGATGACTTTTGCTGAATAGATAGTCAACTGTTAAAATACCATTTTTCAAAGGCAAGTGCTCAGTGAGAGAGAACACATGATTATGAAAGCATAGAGATGGAGGGAAATAAAAGATGGCTTTAAAATATTTGGATTTGTGTCTTCACATTATCTAATGCGGTGCTCTTCATACTGCGGGCACTCAAAAAAATGTTATTAACTCAAAGATAAACCATAACATACTTTTTAAAACCAAAATCTAGATTTCATACTTACTTACATTTTATGGCAGTAAAAAGCAAAAAGTAAAAAAAGAAAGAAAAAAAAGAAAAAAGAAAACATTTATTTCCTTTAGCTGAATATTTTTAATTTTTAGTGTATTCAAAATAGTAAATCATCATAATTACCTCCTTTTCACTTTTGTGAGGCCAAATGGAGTCATTTCTGTGATTAGATGAGATACCTGTCTTACCTAAAATATGTATTTTACCTACTAGGATTGAGTCAGTGCTTGGTTCCCCATGTGTCTTCAGTGCCTATGGCATTTCTGAGGACAAAGTAGGTGTTCAATACATTCCTTTGGAGATGAGTGCTTTTCAACTGGATTCATTAAAGAATTAAGGGGGTTTTGTTAGTCTGCATGCATCAAATCCCAATAAAATGTGAACAGGAGTATGTAACAAAGAAAGTCAAGATTTATCGAAGGAAATGGCACCAAGCCCAGAGACACAGGTGCTCTATTGTGCAAAGACCTGGCTCCCTAATGGCTTCTAGTGGATGGGTTTTATAGGAAGAAAATCATTAATCATGGTGACTAAGGGAGTTAGGGTCGTGTACTCTACCGATTGGTAGAGTAGAGGTAGTTGATCATTGCATCTAGTCCTATTGTCAGCCATGGGTCATTATGCCTGGTTCACAAGTTTGTGGTCAGCTGCTATTAGGTTGGACAAAACTAGTTTGAGTTAAGGAAAATTCACTTTAAAGAAATGAAGTTCTTGTGGGATTATAAATTTAAGGACAATTTTGTGTATATGCACTGGAGTGGGGTAGTGAGAACTCTCGGTTTTCATTTGATTCACAAAAGAATCTGTGACTCCAAAAAAGTTCATGAACTCCCTTCTTTACAGTGAAGTGTTTTGAATGATAATTAATAAACACTTGGTAAATAAAGGAATTATTTATTGACCCAGTAGCTTAAGTATATATATTTTTATTTTGTAAAGCCATACCTAGTTGAACATGGAATTTAGAAAACTGGGTAAGCTTTATTGATCTTATAAAAATATATTCTTAAATTGTTTGTTGCTCCTCAGAGCCAGAAACCAACTCTGATCCTCAATTCACAATTCAGTTATGGAAAACAACAAAAAAGTTAGTAACCCTATGTTTATGAGTTGTATTTCTGCTAAGAATTGCAATGAAGTTCCTACAAACTTTATAGAGCAGAATCGTTACTCTGCTCACTTAACAGGTCAGGAAGCTAAAATGCAGACATCGTTCAATGGTTCTTCTCATGGCTATTTGGATCATCAGTGGAGATGGAAACCAAATATTGACCCTGGATTTTTCATTGGTTACTTGCTTTTAAACTAATAAATCCAGAAAAAAAATTAAAATACATACTTATAACTTCAGAAATATCTTTGTAAAGCCATACCTAGTTGAACACGGAATTTAGAAAACTGGGTAAGCTTTATTGATCTTATAAAAATATATTCTTAAATTGTTTGTTGCTCCTCAGAGCCAGAAACAAACTCTGATCCTCAATTCACAATTCAGTTATTGACAACAACAAAAAACTTAGTAACCCTATGTTTACGAGTTGTATTTCTGCTAAGAATTGCAATGAAGTTCCTACAAACTTTATAGAGCAGAATCGTTATGTTGAGGGCTAGGTTTAGAGAGACCGTTAGGGTTGGGATTGGACCTAGGGTTAGGGTTATGTTGAGGGCTAGGGTTAGAGAGACGGTTAGGTTTGGGACTGGACCTAGGGTTAGGGTTATTATGTTGAGGGCTACGGTTAGAGCGATGGTTAGGGTTGGGATTGGACCTAGGGTTAGGGTTATGTTGAGGGCTAGGGTTAGAGAGACGGTTAGGGTTGGGACTGGACCTAGGGTTAGGGTTATTATGTTGAGGGCTATGGTTAGAGCGACGGTTAGGGTTGGGATTGGACCTAGGGTTAGGCTTTTGTTGACCCAGATACAAAGTCTTATTTTCCTGTCTCTGTGTTTTCCCATTTGCAGGAATGACCATTGTTGCATTACCTCTAGGATTTGAAAACACAGTGTGATCCCTGTGGGTGGTGCAATTTCCTCTGCTGGAAGAATGGGGGCACAATGGGAAGCTCAAAGCCACAAGGAGCAAGGGGGTGAGTGCAGCAAAGCGGAAGATATTAGCACCGTGTTGCCTTGTAACAGCAAATACTCCTTTCTGTGTGCTTGCAAACGGAAAATTACACACTCACCTGCCTGGTTAAGGACAACAGGCGCCAAGTATAAATGCAGTTTTCAAATACAATAGGAAAACTAGAGGGCTCATTCAGTCCAGGGATGAATGCTAAGCAGAAAGGGAAATGTCAGGAAGAATAGAAATCTATGATTAATTTAGTAAGATTAATTTTCTACCCTATAAATGCTAAATGACTTGTAAAGAACAGCTCATGGATTATAAAATGAAAATAAATAAATTTCTAATTTTTTTGGCTTCTGATGTAAAAGGTCTTAAGCTATCAGTCAATATCACTAAAATATTTTCTCTATCTAAACCAAGCCCTTCTTAAACTCAGGCATGTGTTACATTTACCTGGGATTTGATAAAAATACACAGGCTCCAGTCCTATCCTGCATCAGTGTGTTGGCTTCTGCATTCTCTGGTATCTTTTCAGGTGATTCTGTTACACATCCAAGTTTGACAACCACTAATCCCAGCCATGAGGGAAAAGAACCAAAACACTTCAAGGTTGCACATATATTTATTTTGAAATTGTTTATACAATTTTAGCTTATAAAATTTAATAACTTTGGAGCCATCTTTGACTCATATCCTACATGAGTCAAAGGATTGGATATCCTACATCCCATCCATCAGCAAATCTCTGAAACAGCCCAAAGCTGACCACGTTTCACCACCATCGTATTTGAAGTCACTATGATGGCTCCCCTAGGCGATCACAAAAGGAGAGTTTCCTTGATTCTACCCTTGCCACCCAAACCCCAAATCCTTCCACACAGCAGCTTGAGAGATCCCGCTAACACTTAAATAATATCATGTTACTCTCCAATAATCCCCCATGGTGTGCAGTGTAAGTCAGAGTAAATTCTCTGAGTTCTGAGCCCATATCTTCCCCTTCCTCTCCCCATCACTCACCTCTCTCAACCACACTGTTCTCATTTCTATCTTTGCACAGGCCACTCTTGCTTCTGCCTTTGAACACGTGTCCTGGCTTGTTGCTTTGCCTGGATCATTCTAGCCCAAAGTAACCCCCTCAGTCATTAGCTTGCTTCCTGCAGACCCCTGCTCAGCTGACTACAGTTTGTAGACTAGAACCTCAGCTCATACTGATACTGATTTAATTTTCGTGTGTGTGTGTGTGTGTGTGTGTGTGTTAACACTTGTTGCCACCTGGCATATTATATATTTATTTACCTGTTTAGGCTTAATAGAATGTGAGCTTCATGAAAGCCGAGGAAAGTCCTTTTTGTTCTGAATGATGGTATATTATTAGTAGTTAATAAGGATGATAAATGAATAAATATATGATTTCCTCCCAAAACATACCAATTCACCAACTTGATAGTCTTCCTGAGAATTAGGTGAAATTTATGTGTCATTTTATAAATGAGAAAACTAAGGCACAGACCCATCTATTCATTTGAGGGCATTGATCTAACTAGCATTTACCCAACTAGTATAGAACATTATTTCTCCTTCCCATGACCCAGACTTGTGTTTGGAATTCAAGCCTCTCCTGAATGGCAAGTCAAAATCTTATTACATATCTCTTTTTGGTCTTCAAAATTTAAATTTTAAAATGACTTTTGTGAAACATTATTACACATGTTAACAATAAAATCTAAGGCTTTTTTTTCTGCATAGTTAAAAAAAATTTTATTGACTTGATTGGGGTGACATCAGTTAATAAAATTACATAGGTTTCAAGTGTACAATTCTATAATACATCATCTGCGTATTGTATTGTGTGTTCACCAACGCAAGTCAAGTCTCTTTCCATTACTATTTTTCTTTCTTTTACCCTCTTCTACCTCCTCCCACCCTTTTTTCCCTCCGGTAATCACTGTTGTCTCTCTCTATGAGTGTTTTGTTTTTGCTTAACCCCTTCACCTTTTTCACCCAACCCTGCAACCTCCCTCCCCTCTGACAGCTGTCAGTATATTCTCTATGAGTCTATTTCTATTTTAATTTTGTTAGTTTATTTGTTCATTAGATTCCACATATCAGTGCAATCATATGATACTTGTCTTTCTTTGGCTGGCTTATTTCACTTAGCACAATGCTCTCCCAGTCCATTCGTGCTGTCAAAGGGGTAAGGTTTCCTTCTTTTTTATGTCCAAGTAGTATTCCATGGTGTAAATGTACCACAGCTTTTTTATCCACTCATCTACTGATGGACACTTGGGCTGCTTCCAGATTTTGGCTATTATAAAAAATGCTGCAATGAATATAGGGGTGCATATTTTTTATAGTAATTCTCTAGACATACAGAAAATATATCCAACTGCTTAAAGAAAATTGATGAATGTGATACTTAGGCTAAATTTTAATTTGTTGAGAGTTTAAATCAATATCTAATTTCAGGCCACATGAGTGTGACTATATTTTCCCCTATCATTCTTGCATTTTTATGTCCAAGTAGTATTCCATTGTGTAAATGTACCACAGCTTTTTTTATCCATTCATCTACTCACAGACACGTGGGCACACCCTCTACCCTCGCCTCTCCATCTACAAATTGTATTCACAGTGACTTCATATCCTCTCATCATCCCAACGCACACACGTTTGCCCATAGTTAATGTCCCACTTGCACAAGGCCTTTGTTCATAGTCAGAAAACAATCTAGCTAATTCCACATAAGATATTCATAACTGAAAAACTCTTAACAGATAACCTAGGTTCTACTTAGTTTCTGAATCAAACACCAGACCTGTTGTTTGACAAATGATTTTTGTCTTACCTCTGTGTACAAAAAGTGTTTTGTGAACCTGATTTTCAGGATGTTTATCTACTTATGACAGTAGTAGGGTAGATGAAAGTATAGGCAAGTTTAGATAACATATGACACATGATATCCATGAATTAGTTTATTTTAATAGTTTTAACAATAACTATTTGAATGTAATTATAGAATGTTAGGTCCTCACCAGTAGAAACTCTATGTTCAGATAGAGACAGGTACCTTTAACAGATCCCTTAAACTCCACAAAGTGAATAGCTGAATAGTCCACTATGAATATT